>NW_006922260.1:851378-864515 GCF_000298275.1 Orycteropus afer afer | reverse complement strand
ATATATATATAAGCTTTACTGGTTTTGTTTCTCTAGAGAACCCAGCCTGACACACCAAATGACTGAAAAAGATCCATATTTGCACCCAGTCCAAAGAAATGTGATCCCATAGAATGAGGAAATTATTGAGCAATATCAATAATATTACATGCAAGTAAAATCTTACTGAAGATATTTCAAAAAAGTTTGCAGCATTTTATTGACAGAGAACTTCCAGAAATGCAAGCTGGATTCAGAAGAGAATGTGGAACAAAGGCTATCATTGCTGATGGCAGATGGATTTTGGCTAAAAGCCAAGAATATCAGAAAATGTTCTCTTGTGTTTCATTGACTATACAAAAGCATTTGATTGTGTGGATCATAACCAATTATGGATAACATTGAGAAGAATGAGAATTCCAGAACACTGAATTGTACTCATGAGGAAACTATACATAGATCAGGAAGCTGTCATTTGAAAAAAACAAGGGGATACTGCATGGTTTAAAATCAAGGAAGGAGTGTGTCAGGGTTGTATCCTTTCATTATACTTATTCAATCTACGTACTGAGTAAATAACCTGATAAACTGGATTATATGAGGAAAAATGTGGCATTATAAATGGAGGAAGACTAATTAACCATCTGTGATAGACAGGTAACACAACATTGCTTGCTGAAAGTGAGGATAGCTTGAAACATTTACTGATGAAGATTAAAGACTACAGTCTGCAGTATGGTTTACAGTATGGATTACAGGAAACAAAAATTCTCAAAATTGGACCAATAAGCAACATCATGATAAATGGAGAAAAATTGAAGTTGTCAAGGACTTCATATTACTTGTTTCTACAATCAACAGTGAGGAAAGCAGCAGTCAAGACATCAGATGATGTATTGCACTGGGTAAATCTGCTGCAAAAGACCTCTTTTGGGTGCTGAGGAGCAAAGATGCTTCCTTGAAGACAGGTGTGCCTAACCCAAGCCATGGTATTTTCAATCACCTCTTATGCATGTGAGAGATGGACAATGAATAAGGAAGACTGAAGAATAGTTGATGTTTTTGAGTTGTGGTGTTGGAGAAGCAGACTGAGAGTACCATGGTCTGCTACAAGAACTAACAAATCTATCCTGGATTTAGTGCAGCCAGAATGATTCTTGAAAGTGAGAATGACCAGACTTCGTCTCACCAACGTTGGTCATGTTATCAGAAGGAACAATTCTCTGGAGAAGGATATCACACGTGGTAAATTGGAGGGTCATTGAAAACTGAAGACTCTCAACATATGGATGGATACAGTTGCTGAAACAATGGGCTCAGGTATAGCAAGGATAGTGAGGCTGGCACAGGACCACACAGTGTTTTGTTCAGTTGTGCATAAGGTCGCTGTGAGTCAGAGATGAGTCAACAGCATCTAACAAAAATACCAAATCTTTTACATCTCTGCTTCGGTTTATTGCCATGTATTTTATCATTTGGGAAGTTATTGCACATGTTATTGTTCTGATTTATTTTTTGGAATTCTCTTGGCTAATGTAAAGGAATCTAGCTGATTTTTGCATGGCTTCTTATACTCTGAAATATTCCTGTATTCTTCTATTAGATCCAGACATTTTCTTGTGAAATCATTATCTCTCTCTCTCTTTTTTTAATCTATAGGATGGTGTCATTTGAAAATAGGGATAATTTTACTTCTTCCTCTGTGATGTGGATACCCTTTATATCACTTTCTTGCCTTATTTCACTGGCTAGGATTTTCAGATTACAAGATTGCATAACAGTGGTGTTAGTGTGATGCTTTGTCTTGGTCCTGTTCTTAAGGGAAGGGCCATCAGTCTTTCTCCTTTCAGAATAATGTTGGCTGTTGCTGAATATATTCTCTTAATTGTGTTGAGAAATTATCCCTCCATTCCTATTTTGTCCAGTTTTTTTTTTTTTTTTTTTTACTTTGTGTGCAAATATACTATCAGAATTTGTTTTACATTCAACAGTCGTGCACTTTTGATTTCATGCCCCGATTACCATTCTCAACCCTAGTCCACTCTCCTCCTCTCCCTTCTTGGTGACCTCCCCTCCCTGTGTTCTTAACTATGCACTTCTATCTGTCCAGCTTTCCTTTTATGTGAATGCTGCCCCTCTGGTGCCCCATGGCCAACTGTTCCAAAGGGTATATTTCCATAGAGTAGGTGGTTGCATTGCTCTGAGCTGGGTGTTATGCACGTACATCTTTCTGCTGTTTTGGTAAGGGCCACTCCTTGGGAGTGAGTCCTATCCCAGGCCCAAAGGTTGTCCCAAGGCCATAGTCTTGGGGGTTCCAACAGACTCCTTCTGACCAGTAATTCTGGTCATTATTGAGTTTTTAAATTTTCTTCCACATTTTTCCTCCCATTCTATTGAAGGCCTCCAGTTTTAATCCCTTCCTGAGTGGTTGGCTTTGGTAGTTGGGTACCAACTAGTTTTTCTAGTCTCAAGGTCCATAATATCCTTGCACTAATTGTTTCCAAATGCCCTTGATTTTCTTCACTCTTCTTTGTGTCAGACGAGAGGAGATAATTAGCTACATCTTAGATGGTCACTTGAAAGTTTTCAAGACCCCAGTTGCTATTCACCAAGGTAGTTTGTGGAACAAGATTTTTATGTACTTTGTTGTGCCAGTTGAGCCTGATGTCCCCCAATACTATGGTCCTGAGTTGGCAGTCCCAGTGTTTCTCTTTCCCAAGGTGTTTGATTGTCTTTGAAGGATTATTCCAATTCTGTCTTTTATTGCTTCTGCAATGATTGTGGTTATTTTGTATTACTGATATCTATGCAAGATTGTCTTCAGCTAAATCTATCATTGGTCGAGGGTATATTCCTATTCGCTGACCCCCATCTGACCTTCTCAGTTGTCTATGGATTTATCTGTAGCCTGCTGTTTGGTGTTAGTGGTAATTCAGTATTGTGCATATATTAGTACTTGCCTTTGTTATCTCAATCTTGTGTACACATTTGGTGTCCTCCCTTTCCCTGATGTTATAATGCTGGTCACAGATTCTTTCCATACCATCCCTTCTCTTACCCAAAGCAGTATGTGGCCCTCAACTAGTTGGATATTTTCCTTCCCCTTCCGTCCCATCCCCAATGACCAACAAAGTGAGCTGCCTTCCCTGCGCAAAATCTTCCTTGACTTTTTATAATTATGGGCTCATGCAATAATTGTCCTTCTGCTGTTTACTTATTTCACTCAGCATAATGTCCTCCAGATTCATCCACATTGTGAGATGATTCATGTATTCTTCATTACTCTTTAATGTAGCATACTATGCCATTGTATGAATGTACCATAATTTGGTTATCCATCCATCTGTTGATGGACATTTAGATTGCTTCCATCTTTTTGCTCTGGTGAATTGTGCTGCGATGAAAATGGGTGTGTATACGTTTGTTTGTGTCCTGTCTCTCATCTCCTTACGATATATTCCTAGTAATGGAATTGCTGATACAAATGGTATTTCTATCTTTATTTTTTTAAAGAAAATACCATACCATTTTTCACATGGTTGTACAATATTACAAATGCCACCAAGAGTGCATGAGAGTTCCAATCTCTCCACAACCTCATCTGTATTTGTTACTTCATGTCTTGTGACCTTTGCTATTATTGCTGGGGTGAGATGATATCTCATAGTTGTTTTAATTTGAATCTCTCCAATGGCTAGTGATCGTGAGCATTTCCTCATGTGTTTGCTTGCTGCCAATATATCATCTTCAATGAAGTGTCTATTCATGTCATTCTCCCATTTTTAAAGTGTTAAAGTTTACCATCAGTTTTGGAGATAAGTCCTTTCTCAGATATGTCATAGGCAAATATTTTCTCCCAATCAGTAGATTTTCTTTTCACCCTTTTGGAGAAGTCTTTTGATGAACATAAGAATTTAATATATAAAAGGTCTCAGTTATCTAGTTTCTCTTCCACTGCCTGTAAATTCTGGGTTATGCATGATAGTCTATGCCATAAATTATGGCCCCTAGATATGCCCCTATATTATCTTTGATGAGCTTTATAGTTTTGTGTTTTACATTTAAGTTTTTGTTCCAACTTGAGTTTGTTTTAGTGTATAGGTGAGTTATGGGTCTTGTTTCATTTTTCTGCAGGTGGATATCCAATTTTGCTAGTACCATTTGTAAAAGAGGGTATCTCTCCCCAATTTAATGGGTTTTGGTCATTTGTCAAAAATCAGCTGTCCATAGATGGATAGCTCTATTTCAGGGTTTTCAACTAGGCTCCATTGGTCTATCTGTCCATCATTGTGAAGTAGGACCAAACATGGGTCACTGCTCAGTATGCAGTCAGGTCAAAACAGTTTACACACCAAGTGATTAAGAGGAGAGAACATTATTTATTACAAAGTGGCGATGCAAGGAGGCAGGAGCCAGTACCCAAATCTGACTCCCCAAATGGCGGTCAGGATACAGTTTTTGTAAGTTTTTTGTGGGGTATAAATATTCACAAAAACATAAGGAATTTGGTTGTAAATAAACTGAGTATTGGCTGAAGCTTCCTTTGCCTCAGTTTAAAGAAACAGGTGATTTCTAATGCAGTGTGCTTGTGCACTGAGTGAATCACACAGGCTTCCTGTCATCAACTGATTGAGGCTTTGGCAGAGGAGAGAATGTCTTTTCCCAGCAATTTTGTTTCTGTTTGTCTCACTGCACATGTCTGCAGGCCAAGGTTAATTTACAAGTTGTCTCCTGAGACCTTTCATTCCATTCAGTTCTTTTACTTATTTGACTCTAACTGAGGTCCTGTCTTAAAAGGGTGGGGGGGTAGTTGAGCTTTTATTTTATTCAGTTCTTAAGGATCTGAGTTATCATGTTTATTTATTTGTCCTCAATTGTGGATGCAGGCTAAACTTTGACTCCACTCAGTTTCAATTGTACAAATACTACACTGTTTTAACTACTGTGACTGTATAGTTGGTTTTGAGATCTGGGAGTTTGAGACTCCCACTATTTTTTTCTTCTTCAGCACTGCTTTGCTTATCCTACATCCCATTCCTTTCCATATGAAATCAATAATTGTTTTGTTTTTCCATATCGTTAAACAAATATTAATGGTATCTGGACGGGGATTGCATTGAATGTGTAAATTACTTTGGATAATATTAACATTTTCAAATATTCAGTCTTCTATCCATGAACAAGGCAAGTTCTTGCACTTATAAAGATCTCTTGTAGTAGTGTTTTATATTTTTCTTTGTATATGTCTTTTGTGTCTCTAGTAAGATTTAAAGATAAAAAAAAATATATCTTTTTGATAGCTATTGTAACTGGTATTGTTTTCCTTATTTCCTTTTCAGAAGACTCTTTCTTTTTGCAGATGAATCCAACTGATTTTTGTATGTTGACTTTATATCCACCTACTTTGCTTATCCTCTCTATTACTTTCAATAGTTTTTTGCTGAGTCTCTTGCATTTTCTATGTATAGGATCATGTCATCTGCAAATAGAGATAGGTATACTTCCTCTTTGCCAATTTGTATGCTTTTATTTCTCTTTCTTGCATTATTGCCCTGACTAGGATTTCCATCCACGAGATACAGACTATGACCTTGGATATATCCCTCCTAAATTTAGAGACCATCTAAAGAATAGATTTAATGCATTGAACATCAATGACTTAAAACAAGAAGAATTATGGAATGAAATCAAGAACATCATTCATGAGGAAAACAAGGTCATTAAAAAAGATGAGAAAAGAAGAAAAGATTAAAATGGATGTTAGAAGAGACTCTAAAACTTGCCCTTGAGTGGAGAGTAGCTGACACAAATGGAATAAATGACAAGGTAACAGAGCTGAACAGAATATTTCAAAGAGCAGCTCAAGCAGACAAAGTCAATTACTATTATGAAATGTGCAAAGATCAGGAGTTAAAAAAACGAAAGAGAAAAATATGCTCGGCATTTCTCAAGCTGAAAGAACTGAGGAAAAATTTGAGCCTTGAGTTGCAATATTGAAAGATTCTATGGGCAATATATTGAGTGATGCAGGAAGCATTGAAAATGGGTAGAAGGAATACACATTCACTGTACCAAAAAGACCTGGTCAATCGTTATCCATTTCAAGAGGTGGAGTGTGATCAAAGACCAATGGTACTTAAGGAAGGGGTCGAAGCTGCACTGAAGGAATTGGCAAAGAACAAGGCTCCAGGAATTGATGAAGTACCCACTCAAATGTTTCAACAAACGGATGCCCCACTGGAGGCACTTTATTCTGTTATGCCAAGAGATTTGGAAGATAGCTACCTAGCCAACTGACTGGACAAAATCCATATTTGTACCCATTTCAAAGAAAGTGATCTCATAGAATGTGGAAATTGTCAAACAATACCATTAATATCACATGAAAGTAAAATCTTGCTGAAGATAATTCAAAAATCGTTGGAGCAGTATATTGGCAGAGAACTTCCAGAAGTGCAAGCTGGATTCAGAAGAGGACATGGAACAAGAGATATCAGTGCTGATGTCAGATGGATCTTGCCTCAAAGCAAAGAATACCAGAAAGATGTTTACCTGTGTTTTATTCATAATGCAAAAGCATTTGTTTGTGTGGATCATAACAAACTGTGGATAACATTGATCAGAATGAGAATTCCAGAATACTCAACTGTACTCATGTGGAACCTGTACACAGACCAAGAGGCTGTTACTCAAACAAAACAAGGGGACACTGCATGGTTTAAAATCAAGAAGGGAGTGTGTCAGGGTTGTATCCTTTCAACATACTCATCCCATCTATTTGCCGAGCAAATAATCTGAGAAGCTGAACTATATGAAGAAGATCATGGCTTCAAGATTGGAGGAAGAATCATTAACGGCCTGTGATACACTGATGACACAACTTTGCTTGCTGAAAGTGAGGATGACTTGAAGAACTTAATGATGAATATTGAAGAATACAGTCTGAAGTATGGATTACATCACAATATAAAGAAAACAAAAATCCTCACAACTGTACCTATAAGCAGCATGATGATAAATGGAGAAATGATTGAAGTTGTCAAAGACTTCACATTGTTTGGTTCTAAAATCAACACCAATGGAAGCAGCAGTCAGGACATCAGATGATGTCTAACACTGGGCAAGTCAGCTGCAAAGGACCTCTTTCAAGTGCTGAGGAGTAAAGATATCTCCTTGAGGACTAAGGTGTGCCTGACACAAGACATGGCATTTTTAATCCACTCATATGCATGTGAGAGCTGAACAATGAATAAGGAAGACCAAAGAAGAATTGATGCTTTTGAGTTGTGGTGCTGGCAAAAAATGCTGAAATTACCATGGACTGCTAAATGAGCTAACAAATCTGTTCTGGAGAAAGTGCAGCTGGAATGCTCCTTTAAAGCGAGAATGGACAGACTTGTCTCACCTACTTTGGTCATGTTGTCAGAAGGGACCATTCCCTGGAGAAGGATGTCATGCTTGGTAAGGTGGAGGGTTGATGAAAGAGGGAAAGGTCCACAACAAGATGGATTCACACAGTGGCTGCAGCAATGGGCTTGAGTATAGCAAGGATCATGAAGCTGGTTCAGGACTGGGCAGTGTTTTGTTCTGCTATGAATAGAGTTGCTGTGAGTCAGAGACAATTCAAGGGCACCTAACAACAACAAGGACTTCCATTAAAACGTTAAATAGAAGTGGTGATAGAGGGCATGCTTGTCTGGTTCCCATTGACAAGAAGAATGCTTCTCCATTAACAATAATGTTGGCTGTTGGCTTTGTGTATATGCCCTTTATTATGTAGAACTTCCCTTCTATCCCTATTTTGCTGAGAGTTCTGAACAGGAACACGTGTTTGATTTTGTCAAATGCCTTTTCTGTACCAATAGATATGATCATATGCTTTTTTTATTTTGTTTATGTTGTGGAGGACATTGATTGTTTTTCTGATGTTGAACCATCCCTGCATACCAGGTATGCATCGCAATTGGTCAGGATGTATTATTTTTTTGATATGTTGTTGAATTCTGTTAGGCTAGGATTTTGTTAAAGATTTTTGCATTCTTATTAATGAGGATTATTCATCTGTAGTTTTTCTTTTCAATGGTATCTTTCCCTGATTTTGGTGTCAGTGTTCTGCTTGCTTCATAAAAAGAATTTGGGAGTATTCCATCCTTTTTTATGTTCCAGAGTGGTTTGTGTAGTACCGGTGTCAACTCTTTCCTGAATGTTTGGTAAAATTCTCCAGTGAAGCCATCAGGGCCAGGACATTTTCTTGTGGGAAGTTTTTTTTTTTTTTTTAATTAATATTTATTTTTTTAAAAAATGAGCTGCTCAATTTCTTCTTTTGTTATGGGTCTGTTCAAGTAGTCTATCTCTGACTGGAATAGTTTAGGTAGGTCTTGTGTTTCTAGAAACTTGTTGATCTCTTCTAGGTTCTCGAATCTTTGAGAGTATAATTCTTCATAATATTCTGTCAATATCTTATTTCACCAGGTTCTATTATGATATCACATTTTCATTTATTATTTGTGTTATTTGTAACTTCTCCTTTTCTTTTGTTAGATTTGCCAGTGGTTTGTCAATTTTGTTAATCTTTTGGAAGAACCAGCTTCTTGTTTTGTTGATTTTCTCTATTGTTTTTTGTTTGTTTGCTTGCTTTCTGTTCATTTATTTCTGCTCTGATCTGTATCATTTCCTTACTTCTGGAAACTGTAAATTTCTTCTGTTGCTCTTTTTCTGATTGCTGGATTTATTGTGTTAGAGTGTTGATTTTGTTTCTTTCCTCTTGTTTGATGTATGCATTTATTGCTGTAAATTGACCTCTGAGTACTGCATTCACTGTGTCCTATAGGTTTTGGTGAGATGTATCTTCATTCTCATTTGTTCGTTGCGTATTTTTATTTCACAATTTATTTTTTTTGTTACCTAGTAGTTTTTACAAAATGTATTACTAAACTTCCTCATGTTTGATATTTTTTCCTTTATCTTCCTATCATTCATTTCTAACTTTATAGCATTGTGATCTGAGGAGATGCTTTGTACTATTTCAATGTTTTTGAATTTACTGAGACTTGTTTTATGTCCTAACATATGATCTATTCTGGAGAATAATCCATGTGCAGTGAAGAAGAATGTGAATTATGCTTTTGTTGGGTGGAGTGCTGTATATATGTTTATGAGTTCAATTTGGTTGATTGTGTTGTTGAGTTCTTCTGTATCTTTGTTGAGTTTTATCTAGTTGTTCTGTTCCTCAAAAGTGCTGTGTTAAATTCTCCTACTGCTATTGTAGAGTTGTTTGTTTTTCCTTTCAATTCAATTAATATTTGCTTTATGGATTTTGGAGCGTTTTCATTGGGTACTTAGGTATTTATTACGATAATGTCTTCTCAATCAGTTGATCCTTTTACCATCTTATAGTGTCCCTCTTTTCTCTTATGCTGTTTTTCACCTTGAAGTATATTTTGTCAGAAATTTATATTGCCACTTCTGCTCTTTTTTTGTTACCATTAACTTGGTATATACTTTTTACCACCCCTTAATTTTTAAATTGTTTTTAACTTTGTGTCCAAGGTGGATCTCTTGTAGGCAACATATTGATGGGTCTTATTTTCTTATCCAATCTGCCTCTCTCTTTCTCTTGATTGGTACATTTGGTCCATTCACATTGTTTGTAATTATTTATAGGTACGAATTGATTGCTGTCATTATGTTGTGTTTTCTGTTGTGTTGTTGGTGATTTCCTTGGTCCAAATATTTTTCTGTACTGAGCTCATTTTGTTATTAAGTGTTTCTTCTCTTTTCTTCTTTATTTTTGGTCTTGTGCTTACTAAGCCCATAAGTTTTTCCTCTTTCTGGGTTTGCTTAGAGATATTGTTAATTTTCTTTATGATTACCCTGAAGTGAATTCTGGTCTCTTTAAATTTGGGACAGTCTGTTCTATAAAGACATTGTCCTGTTTTCCTCTAACTCTGGATGTTTTGTGATTAGACCATTTATTCCCTCTATTTGGTTTGTTGCTGGTGTTGTCTTCAGATTGCCTCCCTTGCTCCTTTGTGTAAAATGTTTTATGAGTTTATTTTGAGCATCGGTTTCTGGTTTGGTTTTTAAGTGTTAATGT
The DNA here is from genome assembly GCF_000298275.1 of Orycteropus afer afer. Classification (NCBI taxonomy): domain Eukaryota; kingdom Metazoa; phylum Chordata; class Mammalia; order Tubulidentata; family Orycteropodidae; genus Orycteropus; species Orycteropus afer. The sequence continues at coordinate 854,440 of NW_006922260.1, read as the reverse complement.
CAAGTGTCCTGATTTTTTGTTCTTTGTTGTGGGTTCTGTATTGGAAGGACTTCCTTTAGCTTTTCTTGTAGGGTTCGTCTGGTTTTTACAAATTCCCTTAATTTCTGCTTGTCTGAGAATGTCTTGATTTCACCCTCATATTTAATGGACAGTTTGGCTGGATATAGAATTCTTAGTTGGAAGTTCTTTTCCTTCAATGTTTTATGTATGCCATCTCATTTCCTTCTTGGCTGCATGGTTTCTGCTGAGTAATCAGAACTCAGTCTTAATGCTTGTCCATTATAGGTAACTTTTTTTTTTTTTTTTTTTCCTGAGCTATTCATAAGATTCTTTCTTTGTCATTGATTTTGGAGAGATTGATTGTGATAAGTCTTGGTGACTTTCTCTTGTGATCTATCCTGAATGGTGTTCATTGAGCCTCTTGAACAGATGTCTTTTCTTTCTTCATATGAGTGAAATTGTCTGTTAACAAGTGTTCCACAGTTTTCTCAGTGTTTTTTTTTTTTTTTTCTCCTTCTTCTTTCTTTGTGGTCTCCTCTTATTCTGGTATTCCAATGAGGTATATGTTGTTTCTTTTCATGTCTTTCCATATAACTCTTAAGTTCTCTTCATTTCTCTTAAATCATTGTTCTGACTTGTCTTTATACAGGCTGGTGTCAAGGGATTCATCTTCTAGTTGGGAAATGTGTCCTTCAGCCAGTTCTAGTTTATTTTTTTGTCCGTCCATTGTGTTGTTAAACTGTAATTTTGGTGTTCATCTTTGGGATTTCTAACTGCTGTTTTTTATGAGATCTGATTGTGTTTTTATTTTATTATTTTGTTCCTGAATGGTTTTCCTGAATTCTTCCAGTGTACTGTCTGTGTTCTCCTTGTTTCTATTTGTTGTTTCCTTGAGCTCTTGTAGAGTTCTATATATGTATCTTCTAAATTCATTCTCAGATAATTACATTGTCTATTCTTCTTCTGTGATAGATAAGTCTTTAGCCTGGGGTTTTATTTCTATTGTCTTCTCCTGTTTTTTTTTTTTTTTTTTCCCTCTTTCATTTGAGGTTGTCTGTTGATTCCTACTGTTTTGAACTTGTTGTCTTTAACTGTTAGTAATGTATTTGTTTCACCCTGATTTTATGTTTAAATGTATTTGCAAGTATGCAACAGGTGTGCTTTTTTTGGTTATTAATTAAGATGTACTGTTTTCCAGTTTTCTTTGTGTTAATGAGATCACTGTTGGTAATATGTATGCAGGTCTCTGTTCCTCATGAAGGGAATTTGGAATTGGGTTGCAGGTATTGTGGTGGCTTAATGTGCTTCTTCTACTGGATGAGGCAGAGGAGAAGGGGAAAAAAGAGAAACAAACAAACAAACAAAAAAAGATGTCACTAGAGAGTCCCCATTTTCCACATTTCTGCAGTTGCTGCTGGCTCCCAGGGTTTGTTTGAGTCTGCTTGGGATGGCTACCAGTGATTAAGCTTTGCTATCATTCACAGACCCGTGGTTCAAAATCAACAGAGACCTCAATGGTAAGTGGGGCACTACTTTCCAGTTGGGTCAGAAAGCTGCAAAAACCCTTTACCCCAATCCACTCTGTGCTAAAAAGCAGTCGTGGAATAGTTAAACCCCAGCCCTCTTCAGTGCACTTGTTCCAGGACCCACCTTCTTGTGGTGAGTTTTCTCCTTTCCCCCTCTTCACTCTGAATTCTACAGCAGCTGAGCCAAGGAGGTTTCTTCTTTGTTTCTCAGCAAGTTTATCACTGAGTTCAGCTCCCAAAGTTACCATCAGAAGCTCTTTGTTTGGGTATTCTAAATCCCTGAAGCCTCCGTGAGTTCCATGGGGCTCCCTGCCCAACTTTTTTTTCCTCCTCCCTCTCTCCATTGTTGTTGTTTTTGTTGTTTGCCGTCGAGTCGGCCCCGACTCATAGCGACCCCTCCTTGGGTTTCTGAGGCAGTATCACTAAGGAAGTAGGATTGCCCATCCTTCCTTCCGAGGAGTGACTGGTGGATTTGAACCACCAGCCTTCTGGTGAGCAGTCAAGTGCTTTAGGCACTATGCTACCAGAGCTCCTCTTCTCTCCATAGCCATCCCTAATATTGCTAATGAATTTTCTGATTTTCTGCTTCTCCATCTCCCTGCTGGCCAGGCAAGTTCATTTATTTTCCTGGCTCTTTAATTTGCTCTTTTTCTCTGTTTCCACTAAATCTGATACCCTTTCTCTTATCAGCTGCTCAAAATTCCAGAATCCCTGTTTCTATCTGCTATACCTAATTTTTTGGAAATTAAGATTCTAGAAGGAACAAACATTTGGGTTTTAGGTACAATGCCATCTTCCCACCTCCAATATTTTTAATAAGGAAAGTGTGTTACATTTTATCAAATGTCTTTTCTGATGCATTGCTATTTCCCAAACACTAATCATTCTTTGTGTCCAACTTTTGCATTACAATAGCCAGTAATTATCATTGCTTCTTCATTGCATGTTTACCAATTTCAGAAAATCAAATTTGTTAAAATTTTCAGTTTCTTCACCTTTGGCATTAGTTGTTAGTGGGAAAATTTGAATAATAGTAGTTTTAACTGGTCTTCTTTGTAAGCATATGTATATTATCCTATCACTGACAGATTTTTACTTTAGGATAGATCTTGAAATGCTTTTTTGTCAGTTAATATGATGTCGTTCCTCTCCAATTTGTCATTGCAATCATAATAGAAGATATGATTATCTAATTGAAAATGAACAATAGCAGTATTTTTCAGCTCATTAATGCCTACAATATTTATCTTCAAGCATTCCATTTCATTTTTGAAGACTTCCAATTTTCCAAGATTCACACTTCTTACATTTCACCTTCTGATTGCTAATGGATGCTTTCAGCTATTTCCTCTCATTTTGAATTATGCCACATCAGTAAAGGAAACTTCCAAACACTTTTTTTGTGTGTGTGTGATTTGGGTGAAGATTTACAGAGCAAATTCACTCTCCATACAGCAGTTCACATATACTTTGTCTCATGTCATTGACCACAGTTTACCACAATGCAACAGCTCCCCTCCCACTTCCTCCCCATAG
>NW_006922260.1:845774-851106 GCF_000298275.1 Orycteropus afer afer | reverse complement strand
CAGGATCTCCTACATCCCTTCCAAGTGGATGACAGTGGTAGCCAGGCATCATCTATTTCTTCTGGTCTCGTAGTTGTATAGGTTGCAGATCGGATGGTGTACCAGTCGTGAGGACTGATTGTTTCCATTAATGTTGGTTTTCTTCTTTATTCTTTGCTCTTGACGAGGAGAGACCCATCATCCAAACACTTTCTTATAACCACCTTAAAATTGACTGTAATTTGTGGAGACAGTTCTTCCCTTGTCATATTTTGAGTCGATTCAAATCTGGAATCCTCATCTTTCAGGACTATATCAGATAATGTTTTGTTGATTTTAGTAAGGATATTTACTAGCCATTTTTTTTTTTTTTCAGAAGTAGATCATCAGATCCTTCTTCCTAGAATGTCTTAGTCTGGAAGCTTACCTGAAACCTGTCCACTATGGGTGATTCTCTTAGCATTTGAAATATGGGTGGCACAGTTTCCAGCATCACAGCAACAGCAAGCCACTATAGTGTGACAAACTTACTGAGAAGTGGTGGTTTACCCCTATAAGTAACAATATTAATATTCTTCAGGATATTTTTTTCTGTAACAAACAAAAACTGGTATTATTATTATTTCTTTTGTATATATGTCTTTTTCCTGTGGCACCTTTTAGACTTTCCCTTTGCCTTTTATTTTTAGAAGTTTTATTATGAAGTGTTTAGATACAGTTTTGTGTTTATACTGTTTGAGGTTTAGTAGAAAATTGGGTTTATTTGATTATGTTTTTAATCAGTCTTGAAAACTTATCAACCATTAATTCCATTTTATTGACCATGCCTTCCATATTTTCAATGCCCAGGTGATAATTTTGTTTTCTTTATGTGCTTTAATTTGGACCTTTTTTTTTGTTCAAATATTAAATTCCATTACAGTTCCATTACAGTTCTCTGTTATTTTCTTCTGCTATTCCATTCTGCAGTAAAATTTATATATTGCTTCTTAAAGATATTGTATTCTGCATTCTACTATAGCCATTGGATTTTTTTAAAGATATGAGTTCATTGTTAAAATTGTATATTTTTCAACTTATTTTTTTCTGTATGTTCATAAATTTCCTGATATTTTCAAAGTCTTTCTAAAATTCTAGGATGTAAATCATCTTTGGGTTTATTCTTATAGTTTTTTTCCCCTCTTTTTAAGTTTTAAGTCATTTGGTCTTCATGTATCATATGCATGATAATTCAGAGTTCTATATAAAAAAGACAGTAGAGTTTCAGAAGATATTTTCTGAAACAGAAGACTTATACTTTCTCTATTCCACATACAGAGTTGTCATGATGGTGATTCATCTAAATTTTTTGAGTGAGTGAACTGGGATGAGGTTATATTGCAGTTTTTGTAAGACTCAGTACATTTATAATTTGCTCTTCTTTGAGAGCATGGATCCCAAGACTTTAAGTGAAGTATATGAAAAGTCTTTGTTTTCTCTACACATAGATACTATAAAATGTCCACTTTAATTTTCAAGAACTTTATTTAGATTTGCTTTGCAACTTCCCTTCCATGTAACTTTAGAATTTGGAAATATCTGGGGGAGAATACAATTTGTATTTGAAAGCTCAAGTCTTTAATTTGGTTACTCTGGAACCACAAACATACCAAAACTTTTTTAATCCTCTGAACACCAATAGCATCCCACTGGATTCTCAGTGGTATGCTACATTTATGTCAACCATTGTTAGCAACTAGCAAGGGTAAACACTCACAGGTTGTTGGTGTCAATTAATCATTCCTTTCAAAGCTCACAATTCATCTACAGTTTTCAGAATCCTTCCTTATTAAGGTTCTTTGTCATATAGACACCTCAAGCTTCTGGGAAGATCCATTCTATGTTACTATTTCTCTCCATTGTCCTTTTCAGACTTGAAATAGAGAAAATATCATGAGGAAAAAAATTGGCAATATGTTTGAGGACTCTAATAGTCCAAGTTTATTATTCTGTCCTCATGTGACTGCCTAAATCTCTGTTGAATTCTCCCTTCCTGTAACAATACTTTTCCTGGGACTACCTCAGATTCTTATATCTAGTCCTTATGCAAAATTGGTAAATGTCCTTATAGTAAGCTACAGATATGAAATGCCTTTTCACTCAGTGGAGTTCTATTCTATCTAATCCTTACTGATGCACATAAATTTATGATTTTGCAAATTATCCACATTCTATAATCTGTTCTCAGGAGCTCTGGTAGCATAGTGCCTAAGGCACTTGACTGCTCACCAGAAGGCTGGCGGTTCAAACCCACCAGCCACTCCTTGGAAGGAAGGTTGGGCAATCCTACTTCTGTAGTGATACTGCCTCGGAAACCCAAGGAGGGGCCGCTATGAGTCGGGGCCGACTCGACCGCAAACAACAACAACAACAACAACAACAACAACAACAAAAACAAAAACATAATCTGTTCTCAGAAGATATATTGGACATCTACAAAGTACCAGGAACTGGAAATCCTGGTGGAAATTTTAGCAAATCCAAATTATAATGTGGAAACTAAAACTCACAAAGATTGAATAATGAATTAAAGTTACAAGGAAAATTCATAAGTTATAATCCAGACCAAGTTAAGGCAAAATTGAAAGTCTGACTTTCTGTCCTTCATCAGTAAAAGAACCACTTAGATATTTAAATTGTGATGTTAATGTTTACAAAATAATAAAAAATGAAATAGTCTTTAATAAGAAAGTACCTAATTTAAATTACTACACTAATAGCATAGTGCCTAAGGCACCTCACTACTAACCAGAAGGCTGAGAGTTCAAACCCACCAGCCACTCCTTGGAAGGAAGATTGGGCAATCTACTTCCATAGTAATACTGCCTCAGAAACCCAAGGAGGGGTCACTAAGGGTTGGGTCTGATTCGATGGCACATAACAACAACAAGTGATGTATAATTGATCATTGTCATAACATTTCATTACTCTTTTCTATGTAAAGATAATTTTGAAACAAATTAGTGTCCCACAGATATTAAATTGTATTTAACTTGCTGGTTTTATTATTATATTTTGCAATTTATACTATTTATTAATACATATAAAAGTTAAGTAATTCATTATATAATTGTTTCTCAGGGAGTTTTTTTTGCATTAAAAAATAAAATAAAATATATGACATTTCATTCCTATTCAAAAAAAAAAACATTTCATAATCTATCCTGAAGTACAATGATGTTAGTGATAGGATAATATATGTATGTCTACAAGGAAGACTAGTTAATACTACTATTATTCAAATTTACACACCAATTAATAAAGGCAATGATGAAGAAACTGAAGATTTTTTTCAACATCTGCAGTCTGAATTTTACCAAATAGGCCATCAAGATTTTTAAGAAATTACTGGTGATTAAAATGCAAATGTTAGAAACAAAGGAGAAGCATCAATTGTTGTTGTTATGTTGTTGTTGTTAGGTCCCGTCAAGTCATTTCCCACTCATAGTGACCCGATGCACAGCAGAACGAAACACTGCCCAATCCCCGGCCAGCTAAACAATCGTTGCTACACTTGAGCCCATTGTCGCCGCCACCATGTTAGTCCATCTTGTCAAAGGCCTTCCCCCCTTTTGCTGACCCTCCACCTTACTAAGCATAATATCATCTCCAGGGAACGGTCCCTTCTGACAACATGGCCAAAGTAGACGAGACAAAGTCTGGCCATCCTCGCTTCCAAGGAGCATCTCGGCTGCACTTCCTCCAGAACAGATTTGTTAGTTCTTTTAGCAGTCCATGGTACCTTTAGCATTCTTCACCAGCACCACAACTCAAAAGCATAAACTCTTCTTCAGTCTTCCTTATTCATTGTCCAGCTCTCACATGCATATGAGGCGATTGGAAATATCATGGCCTGTGTCAGGTGCACCTTAGTCCTCAAGGAGACATCTTTGCTCCTCAGCACTTGAAAGAGTTCTTTTGCAGCCGACCTACCCAGTGCTACATGGAAATTTACTTTTTTGACCAAAAATTTGCTATATTTTTTTCAAAAATTTGTCAAAAAGTAGAAAATATGGCTTGATGAAAGACATGAAGCCAAGATCTCATTATGAAATTTTATAAGGCTAATGACTGATTCAGTGCAGACATACATTTTCAACAATACAAATGTCTACTGTACACCTGGCCCTCACAGGATGAAATACACAGAAATCCAATAAAATTGACTAAATCTGTGAACAAGGCTATGGAGAATCTCAATAACATCAGTAAGAAAAAAATGGGGTGCTGACTGTGGAATAGAAAATTAAATGTTAATATGCAAGTTTAAGTTGAAGCTGAAGAAATTTAAAACAAATCAGAGGGGCCAAAATGTGACCTTGAGTATATCCCACGCGAATTTAGAGAGCATCTAAAGAAAAGATTTGACACATTGAATACTGTGGTAGTTAAGATTATGTGTCTACTTGTGTGCGCTTGATTTTGAGTGGCTGGAAGCTGGGTATAGTTATTCCTCATCATGAGATTGGTAATCAATTCCATGGTGGAATCTACTGGAGCAGCCAAGTAGCTGCTGTAGAGATGAGCTCTGCTTCTAGTATATAAGAGGTATTGAGAATGGTCTCAGCAGCTTTCAGGCAGGCTAAGAGCCTGAATATAGCTTAGTCTTCATTCAGCAGTCTGCCAAGCCCTACTGATCTTGGAACTGTCTCTGGACTTGAACTAGTTGCCTGTTGAGTTGTTTGGTAATATTGGGACTGTGCTATTTTATTTTTTGACTTTGGATTTGTCAGCCTCAGCACTCGGAATCTCCCTGAGTGAAGAGACACCTCTAGCTCCAGTGGGCCAGGAGAGACAGGCAGAACTGAAGCCCATGTTTGAGGGGCTTTCACCCAGCCTTAAAACTGGCACTTTGAACTCAGATTTCTACCCTCCTAAACTGTAAGCCCCAGGCTTACAGGTGAGGAGAGACAACAGAGGGATGCCAGAGTAGCAGGCCGGAAGAGCAGGAGAAAGGGGATAAAAGCCTTGAGCCGGGAGAGAAGAGCAGTCAGCCCCAGGGTTACAGGTAAGGAGAGACAACTCAGGGAAGCCCAGAGTAGCAGGCCCAAAGAGCAGGAGGAAGGGGATAAAAGCCTTGAACCCGGACAGAAAAGCAGTCAGCCCCAGGGATACAGGTAAGGAGAGACAACTCAGGGAAGCCTGAAGAAGCAGGCCAGAAGAGCAGAAAAAAGGGGATTAAAAGCCAGGAAGCCAGAGAGAGGAACAGTCAGCCAGGTGGGGGTGATACGAGAGGTCTCCAACAGCAGGACAAACTTGTCTGTTGGTTTGTCCTACTGTGGTGACATGTAGATATGTTTTGAGGCTGAGCCTC
>NW_006922260.1:836209-842886 GCF_000298275.1 Orycteropus afer afer | reverse complement strand
GGCAGTGTTTCGTTCTGCTGTGCATGGAGTCACTATGAGTCGGAAACAACTTGATGGCACTTAACAACAATAACAAACAGTAAGAGAATAAACCCCTGTTTGTTCAAACTATGCATTTGTGGTATTTTCTGTTTAAAGTGGTACTAGGTAACCACCACTCTTCTATCAGTTTGTCGTACTCTGGTGGTTCATGTGTTCCTGTGAGGCATGAGGCTATATACCACTGATATTTTGAATACCGGCTGGGTTACTCATGGTGGACAGGTTTCATCAAAGCTTCCAGACTAAGATAGACTCAGAACAAGGAAGATGCCACTCAATTCACAAAGAATTGACCAGTGAAACCCCTATAAATAGTAGTGAAACACTGTCTGATATATTACTGGAAAACATTATGAATATCCCTGAAATTTTGTCAAATATAGTCCCAGAAGATGAGCCTCTCAGGTCAGAAAGCACTGAAAATCTGACTGGGGGACTTTGTGGACTCCAGAAAGTAGAGTCTACATTAATACATGGATAGAATGAAGTTTTTAGGATCTATATTTACTGTTGTAGCATGACTCAAAATGGGGAGAAACAGCTGCAAACATCCATTAATAATCAGAACATTGAATGCACAAAGTATGAATCTAGGAAAATTAGAAGATGTCAAAAATGAAATGGAACATATAGAGATTGACATCTTAGGCTTTAGTGACCTAAAATTAATTGGTGAGACAATCACATGATCAGCTATGCCAGGAATGACAAATTGAAGAAGAATGTTGTGTCATTTATCATCACAAAGAATATTTCAAGATATATCCTGAAGTAACATGTTGTGAGTAATAGGATAATATCCCTACGCCTATAAGGAAGACCAGTTAATACCACTATTATGCAAATTTATGAAGCAACCACCAAAGCCAAAGATGATAAAATTGAAGATTTTTACCAACTTGTGTAGTCTGAAATTGACCAAGCATGCAATTAAGAAGTGTTCATTATCATTTGTGAGTAGAATGAAAAAGTTGGAAACAAAGAAGGATCACCGGTAGTTGGAAAATATGGTCTTGGTGATAGAAATGACGTTGGAGATTGTAAGACAGAATTTTGCAAGGCTAACAACTTACTCATTACCAATACCTTTTTTTCAACAACATAAACAGCAACTATACATATGGACTTCACCTGATTGAATACACAACAGAGAAGATCATTTCTTCAGACAAAACAAGGCCAGGAGTTGACTGTGGAACAGAACATCAATTTCTCATATGCAAGATCAATTTGAACCTGAAAATAATTAAAACAAGCCCACAAAAGCCAAATTACGACCTTGATTATATCCCTCCTGAGTTTAGTAACCATCAAAAGAATAGATTAGAGCATTAAACAACAGTGACTGAAAATGAAATGAAGTATGACATGAAATATATAACATCATCCATAAAAAAAGCAAGAGGTAATTAAGTAAAACAGGAAAGGGAAAAAAAAAAAAATGTCCAAAATGGATGTCAGAAGAGACTCTGAAACTTGCCTTTGAGCAGAGAGTAGCTAAAACAAATGGAAGAAATGACAAGATAAAGAGCTGAAGAGAAGAGAATATTTCAAAGAACGGCTCAAAAGACAAAATCAATTACAATGAAATGTGCAGACATGGAGTTAGAAAGTCAAAAGGTAAGAACACACACTCCATTACTCAAGTTGAAAGAACTGAAAAAAAAAAAAAATTCAAGCTTCTAGGTGCAATATTGAAAGATTCCATGGACAGAAAATTGAATGATGCAGGAAACATCAAGACAAGATAGAAAAAATACTCAGAGTAGCTGTACCAAAAAGAACTGGTTGATGTTCATGCATTTCAAGAGGTGGCATAAGATAAAGAACCAATGGTATTGAAGGAAGAAATCAAAGCTGCACTGAATGAATTGGCAAAGAATAAGGCTCCAAGAATTGATAAACTATCCACTGAGATGTTTCAATAAATGAACACCAAGCTAGAGGTACTTACTCATCTATCTCAAAAAATTTGAAAGACAGCTATCTGGCCAACTGACTGTAAGAAATTCATATTTGTACCCATTCCAAAGAAAAATAACCACAGAATGTAAAAACTATCAACAGTATCATTATTATCACATGAAAGTTAAATTTGGTGAAGATAATACAAAAATGGTTGGAGAAACTTATTGACAGAGAATTTCCAGAGGTGCAGGGTGAATTCAGAAAAGGATGTAGAACAAGGAATATCATGGCTGATGTCAAATGGATCTTGGCTCAAAGCAAAGAATACCAGAGAGATGTTTACTTGTGTTTTATTGACTATGCAAAGGCATTTGACTGTGTAGATCATAAAAAATTATGGATGACATGAGAAGAATGAAAATTCCAGAACACTTAATTTTGCTCACGAGAAACCTGTACATAGACCAGGAGGCTGTCATTTAAACAGAACAAGGGGATACTGCATGGTTTAAAATTGGGAAGAGAGTGTGTCAATGTTGTATCCTTTCACCATATTTATTCAATCTGTATGCTGAACAAATAATTCAAGAAGCTTGACTATATGAAGAATTTGGTGTCAGGATTGGAGGAAGAGTCATAAACAAACTGCAGTATGCAGGTAACACAACTTTGTTAGCTGAAAGTGAAGATGACTTGAAGCACTTACTGATGAAGATTAAAAACTACAGTATATAGTATGGATTGCACCTCAACATAAAGGAAACTAAAATCTTCACAAATGGACAAGTAAGTGGCATTATGATGAATGGAGAGTAGATTGAAGTCAAAGGTTCCACATTACTTGGTTCCACAATCAACACCAATGGAAGCAGCAGTCAAGAGATGATGTATTGCACTGGGTAAATCTACTGCAAAAGAACCTCTTTAAAGTGCTAAAGAACAGAGATGTCTCTTTGAAGACTAAGGTGTGTCTAACTCAAACCATGGTGTTTTCATTTGCCATATATGCATGTGAAAGTTGGACAATGAATAAAGAAGACCGAATAAGAGTTGATGCTGTTGAGTTGGGGTGTTGGTGAAGAACACTAGAAGTGCCACGGACTGCCTAAAGAACACACAAATCTATCCTGGAAGATGTGCAGCCAGAATACTCCTTGGAAGATAGAATGGCTAGACTTTGTCTCATCTACTTTGGTCATGTTGTCAGAAGGGACCATTGGAGAAGGCTATCATGCTAGGTAAAGTGGAGGGTCAGCAAAAGGGGTGAAGGCCCTCAACAAGTTGGATTGACACAGGGCCTGCCTTGATGGGCTCCAATATAGCCACTTGATATAGGCTGGTATAGGAATGGGTAGTGTTTCATTCTGTTGGACATAGTATCACTATGAGTTGGAGCCAACTTGATGTCACCTAACAAAAACAGAAGGTATTGAAAACAAATACCAGTGACAAAAGACCAGATGATTTGTGGGATGATGTCAGAACAATATACTTGAAGAAAGCCAAAGGTCATTGAAATGACAGGAAAGAAATAGAAGACCAAAATGGATATCAGAAGAGACTCCAAAACTTGCTATTGAATAGAGAATAGCTCATGTAAATGGGAGAAACTATGAGCAAGAGTTCAACAGAGCATTTCAAAAGGTGGTTCAAGAAGACAAAGTAAAGAATTACAATGAAATGTGCAAAGACCTGCAATTAGAAAACCAAAAGTGAAGGAATCACTTGACATTTTTCAACTTGAAAGAACTAAAAAAAAAAAAAAAAATCAAGCATTGAAGTTGCAATATTGAAGGACACTATGGACATAAAATTGAACAATACAGAAAACATCAAAAGAAGATGGACTATCACAAAGTCACTCTACCACAAAAAATTGTTCACCATTCAACTATTTCAGGAGGTAGCATATGATCAAGAACAATGATACTAAAAGACTTCCAAGCAGCAGTGAAGGAACTGGCAAAAAATTGATCCCAGAAATTGATAGGATACCCATTGAGATGTTGCAACAAATGGATGCAGTACCAGAGGCCCTAATTCATTTATGCCAAGAAATTTGGAAGACAGCTACCTGGCCAACCAACTGGAATAAATTCATATTTTTGCCCATTCCAAAGAAAGGTGATACAACAGAATGAGAAAATTATCAAACAATCATTAATATTATTAATGTGACCTCATTAATAAAATACACAAGTAAATTTTTGATGAAAATAATTCCAGAACATTAGCAGACATATATTGACAGAGAACTTCCAGGAATTAAGTCGGATTCAAAAGAGAATTTTGAACAAGGGATATGATTGCTAATGTCTGATGGATCTTTGCTGAATGCAAAGAATGCCAGAAAAATATTAACTTGTGTTTTATTGAATATACCGAGGTTTCTGACTATGTGGCACACAACATATTATGGATAACAATGAGAAAAATGGGAATTCCAGAATTCTTAATTTTGCTCATGAGGAATCTGTACATAGACCAAGTAGTTGTTCACACAGAAAAAAGGGATACTGTGTGGTGTAAAATCGGGAAACATGTACCTCAGGGTTGTAGCCTTTCATCATGCTTATTCAATCTGTATGCTGAGGAAATAAATCAAGAAACTGGACTATATGAAGAAGAACATGGCATTAGGATTGGAGGAAACTCATAACAATCTGAGATACACAGATGTCGCAAGCTTGCTTGCTGAAACTGAAGAGAACTTAAAGCACTAACTGATGAAGATCACAGACTGCAATCTTCAGTATGGATTACAGGTTGAAGTAAAGAAAACAAAAATCCTCATTCCTGGCCCAATAAACAACATAAGTGGGTAAAAATTTGAATTTGTCAAAGATTTCATTTTACTTTGTTCCACAATCAATGCTTATGTAAGCAGAACTCAAGAAATCAAATGGTATATTACTTTCATGTGATATTAATGATATTGTTTGATAATTTCCACATCCTGTGAGATCACCTTTCTTTGGAATGAGTACAAATATGTGTCTCTTTCAGTCAGTTGGCCAGGTAGCTGTCTTCCAAATTTCTTGGCATAGGTGAGTTAGTGCCTGCAGCATGTCATCTGTTTGTTGAGACATCCCAATGGGTGCTCCATCATTTCCTGGAGACTTTTTCTTCGCCAATTCCTTCAGTGCAACTTTGACTTCTTGGTTCAATACCATTGATTTTTTATTATATGCTACCTCCTGAAATAGATGAACATTGACCAATTCTTTTTGGTACAGTGACTCTGTGTATTCTTTCCATCTTCTTGTGTTGTTTCCTGTATCATTCAATATTTTGCCCATAGAAACTTTCAATATTGCTACTCAAGGCTTAAAATTTTTCCTCAGTTCTTTCAGCTTGAGAAATGCTTAAGCATGTTCTTCCCTTTTGGTTTTCTAACTCCAGGTCTTTGCACATTTCATTATAATAATTGACTTTGTCTTCTTCAGCTGCTCTTTGAGATCATCTGTCCAGTTCTTTTATCTTGTCATTTCCATTTGCTTTAGCTACTCTCCACTTAAGGACAAATTTCAGAGTCTCTTTTGACATCCATTTTGATATTGTCTTCCTTTCTCATTCTTTCAATGACCTATTGCTTTCTTCATGGATGTTGTTCTTGATGTCATCCCACAATTCCTCTTGTTTTCAGTCATTGGTGTTCAATGCATCAAATCTGTTCTCTAAATGGTCTCTAAATTCAGGAACAATATTATCAATGTCATATCTCAGGTCTCATGTGCTTTTTTTTAACTGTCTTCAACTTCAACCTGAACTTACATATGAACAGTTGATGGTCTGTTCCACAATCAGCTCCTGGACTTGTTTTGGCCAAAGATATTGAACTTCTCCATCACCTCATGCCACAGATGTAGTAAATCTGATTCCTGTGTATTCCATCTGGTGAAGTCCATGTGTATAGCTATTGGTTATGTTGTTGAAAAAAATCATTGCTATTTTGGAAAACTTTATTGAAGTTACTGTGTCAATCCAGCTCATTGTGGTGAGTTTTACTTTATATAATAAGTAATTGCTATTAAAATATGAGGACATGTATGCACTTTTCATAGTCTGACATCATGAAGGATTCACAAGTTTTTCTCTGAGTCTCTCACCCTCCTCCTGCTGTGGATCATGTAAGAAGCCAATTTTTGAGATATCAGTGTCAAAAAATAAAATTAGAGTTCTGGCAAGATAGTGGACTAGGCAGAAGGACTGCACAGACCCTCTTCAACAAAGAAAAGGGAAACCAATTGACACAGACACAGAAGATAATCTTGGACCCCTGAGCTTTGAAGGGAAGGATACAGAAGTAGACTAAACCCTAACTAGCAGAAGAATTTCCATGAAAATACCAAAAAAGGAGACATATGGATCTGCAGTCTGGCAGGGACCTGAACGCCCCTGATGGCACAACAGCTTGGACAATCCCCAGTGGTGGTAGGACCTAAAAATTAACCTAAAAATCACTCTGCTAGCTAGGGACTGCACGGACTGTGCACGGTGGCTGGGGAACAAACAGAGAAGATGAAGAGAAAGGTGGGCTGAGTTGTGGACTTTTGCCGATCTGGAGGGCGCCGCCATTTTGTAGGTTTAAAAAGCAGCTTGACTATTTTGGATATTTAAAGAGACAGCACTCTCACAGATTCCTGTGGTGGTAGGACTTAAGAATTAACCTAGAAATCACCCTGATAGCCAGGGACTGCACCGAGGACTGTGCACAGTTGGTAGGG
>NW_006922260.1:818114-832339 GCF_000298275.1 Orycteropus afer afer | reverse complement strand
GAGGGGAGCTGTTACATTGTAAACTGTGGTCAATGACATGAGACAAAGTATATGTGAACTGCTGTATGGAAAGCGAATTTGCTCTGTAAATATTCACCCAAATCACAATAAATAAAATAAAATTAAAAAAAAAAAAGTTGATATGCAGAAGAAAACACACACACACAAAAAATAAAATAAAATTAGTGTGTATAATTAAGTCTCATGATGGAAGAATATTGCCCTGGAGAGACACCCAGATACCAAGAAGCCCTTATGTGAACAAGAAGTATATTTTGATGTGTTAAATCACTGAGATTCGGTCATGTGTATTACTGTAATATACTCTTTCCTAGCCAGAATATTATAGTAATTAAGGAATTTTGCATTTAAATATATAACCTAGAATATAGACAAAAATAATAAAAATGTATTTGAATTGTAGATTCTATTAATACAGTAAGATTTAGGTATTTAAATACAAATTACAAAGTATTATATCATTGACTTAAATATGTTATGTTCACATATCCTGGCCATTGGGTTTTCAGAAGAAAAGATTTGGTCAATACATGTGACATGATTTATTAATATTTTTCTGGTTTAATCTAGAGAGAAATCTCCATAAAATATAATGACATTATAGTTAACAAAATTAAAGTTCAAAATTTAAGGAATTCACTAAATGTAAAAAGGTAAAATATTTCAGAGCTAGATATTTCACTTTTCAATAACATTATTAATTTTTAACAATATATTTTTTTGTTTGGTTGTTAATGCCCTTTCACATAATTGTGGATTATACTCAATGTCCAATGCAAATTTAAATAGTTTGTGGCTATGATTATACTTGATCAAAGAAATGATTAATTTCTCACCCAACATCTTTAATTGTCAGATATTGTTTTCTTGTCATCCTCTGACATGGCAATTTTTGAAACTTTGTGATGGTATTATTTCTCATGTATCATATAATAATGGGACTGCTATTCCTCTGCGTTTCTATTTGGCTTCAACACATGATAGGTATGTAGAATAAATGAAAATTATGTTCTTATATTTTAAACTACTGAATTTAAAATTTATTGGCACAGCATAACCTAGCATCCTGATATCATATGTGTAATGGTTCAGATTGTGTGTCAACTTGGTTAGGCTATGATTCTAAGTGATTGGGCAGTTATGATGTAGTCATCCCCCATGATAAGATCTGATATAATGCAATCACCTCCCTGATGAGATATGCTTTGGCCAGTCAATCAACTGAAAGTGAATTTTCTTGGGGATATGGCCTGTTTCCAATTGACTTTGCAAAGACAGTTGACCATGTGGATCATATATAGATAGACAGACAGATAGATAGATAGATAAAGATATAGATAATATTTCAAGAATTGGAATTTCAGAACACTTAATTATACTTATGAGGAACTGGTTTATAGACTGAGAGGCTAGTGTTCAAATAGAACAATGGGGTACTGCATGGTTTAAAATCAAGAAGGGTGTGTGTCTCAGAGCTGTATCTTTCATCATACTTATTCAATATTTATGCTGAGTAAATAATCCAAGAAGCTGGACTCTATGAAAAAAAGTACAACATCAAGATTGGAGGAAGAATCATTAACAAACTGCAATATGCAGATGACACAACCTTGCTTCCTGAAAGTGAAGATGATTTGAAGCACTCACTGATGAAAATCAAAGACAACAGTCATCAGTATGGATTATATCTCAACATAGAGTAAACAAAAATTCTGAGAACTGGACCAATAAGCAACATTACAGTAAATGGAACAGATTGAAGTTATCAAAGATTTAATTTCACTTGGATTGGCAATCAATATACATCGAAGCAGCAGTCCAGAAATCAGATGTCATACTGCACTGGGCCAATCTGCTGCAAAAGACCTCTTTTAAAAGCATTAAGGAAATAAGATGTCACTTTGAAGACTAAATACCCAAGCTACGGTATATTCAGTCACCTCATAGCATACTGTTCTGGTTACCTAGTGCTGCTCTGACAGAAATATACCACAAATGGGATGGTCTTAACAAACAGGAGTTTATTCTTACAATTTGGAGGCTTTAAGTCCAAGTTCAAAATGCCAGGCTCTAGTGGATGGTGAAAGCCCCTCAGCCTTGGGCTTCAGCTCTGCCTCCAGCTCCCGGCCCATTGAAGCTAGCGGTGTTTCTTCACTCAGACAGATGCTGGCTGCTGAGGTTGAGAAGCCCAAGGTTGACAAATAAAATGGCACAGCCCCAATGTTATGAAACCACATGGCAGGCCATTAATTTAAGTCCATTGTAAGTCCCAAGGTTGGCAGAGCATGGCAGGCTGCTGAACATTGCTACATGCAGGCTCCAAGCATGACATAAGCTAGAGACCATTCCCAAAGCTGCTTCTTATCTATGGGAAGCAGACCCCATCCCAAAGGCAGCTACTCAGCTGTTTGTTGTAGATCCCACAACAAGTTGGAGTTGATTGCCAGTCTCATCATGCAAAATAACTACCACCAGCTGCCCAGCCACTCAAGCAGGCCCAACCAAGTCGACACAAAAACATAACCACCACACATATGAAAGCTGAACAATAAGGAATATAGAAGAAGGAATACAGAATTATTCTGCTAGCGATGAGTATTAAAAATACTTTGGACTACCAGAAGGAACAAATCTATCCTAGAAGAAATGCAGCCAGAATACTCCTTAGCAACCAGAATGGCCAGACTTCTTTGACCATGTTATCAGAAGGGACCATTCCCTGGAGAGAGACATAATGCTTGGTAAAGTGGAGGATCAGAGAAAAAGCAGAAGATCCTCAATGAGATGGATTAACACAGTGACTGTGATGGTGAACTCAAGCATAGCAAAGATTATGAGGTTGGTGCATGACAGGGCAGTGTTTTGTTCTGTTGTACATAGGGTATCTATGAGTTTACTTGAGGGTACCTAACAATATGTCCTGCTTCCAATATATGTGGATGTTCTAACAAAGCTCTTGGATTTTTGTTTGATCTAGGTCTTGCATATGGCTCATCATAAGTTGACCTTGGTTTCTTTGAGCTTGAATTAGTTGGCTACAATACTGCATGCCAGTTTTGGGTCCATTAGCCCTTACAGTTACACAAGTCAGGTGTAGTTTCCAGACTGATGGCTGACACAAAGACTTAGAATTTGCCAGCTACTGCAACCATGTGAATTATTTCCTTGAGATAAATTTCTCTGTCTCCCTGTATATGTATATATAAAAATATATATTTATTGTTTTGCTTCTGTAGATAACCCAGCCTTAAATATAATGAAATTCAAATATTCCACATCCAACTTTTCTTTTGTACAAGGGTATTATTTTTAGAAAGTAGAATTGTGTTCCAGTGTTGTTTATACTTCTAGCTCATGCCAGTGGTTTTATTTTCTTCCTTTTTTATTTTACTTTTTTCTTTTAATGTATATAATGAATGAACTCCTCAAACCTGATGACTCAAAAAATTTGTTTGTCTTAAATCAGAAAAATCATTGTTACAAGTAAATATTCCAAATAAAACATTTGAGATTTAGATTCTCATCATTTTAATATACTGTTATATAATTTATGACTCTAATTACATTGTTCAAGAATTGTGTTTATGGGAGGGGAGTTCCAGTAAGATGGTGGAATAAGCAGACAAACTACACAGAACCTCTACAACAAAGAAAAAGGGAACCAATTACACAGATTCAGAACATAATCTTGGAGCCCTGAGCTTTGAAAGGAAGGATACAGAAGTGGACTAAATTCCAGCTAGCAGAACAACCTGCATGAAAACACCAAAAAAGGAAACATACAGAGCTGCAGCCTGTTAGCCATCCTGATGGCACAGAGAGATTGCATATTGTCAAGTGGTGCAAGGACCTAAGAATGAACCTAAAAAAATTGATCCTGCTGGCCAGGGGAAGCACGGAGGACTTCTCTGGTGGCTAGTGAATAAAAGGGGAAGCAGCAAAGAGGAAAATGGGGTGAGCTATGGACTTTTGCCTATCCAGAGGGAGCAGCCATTTTGAATATTTACAAGAAGGGTTCAAACATTTTGGTTATGCAAAGTGACAGTGTTCTCTCAGATTCCAGGGACCTATGAATAGGCTCCATTTGCCAGGAACCACAAGGACATTCTGGACACAAACAACTGGAAAGGTGTGATATTATTACTCTTTGAGTCTTATACCCCACACCCTTTTGGTGAATGGAAGTGTATCATATTTCACTCTTACCCTCTTTGTGGGCCAGCAGGAATTCCATCCCAGTCTGTGTGCTCTGGAAGCCTGGGTTCTTTGCCCCACCCTGATCAGATTTTTTTCCAGTTTGTTTGTTTTTGTCTGTTTTAAAATTACTACTACTATTTTTATTCTTTTTTTTTGTCCTTTTTATTATTATTATTTATTATTTCCTTCCCTAATACCCGTTTTCAGTTTTTTTTTCTCTCTTCTCTGTTCCTGATCCCCATTTTTTCCCCCTTTCTCATGGTTAACCCCATTACTTGTTTTTGTTTTGGTATTTTTCCCATTTTTTCTGTCATTATTCTCCTACTCTACCTCTTTTCACTTGTTGCTGCCTCCCCAGATATTGTGGGACTTTTTTTTTTTTTCTTCTTCTTCTTTTTTTGGTGATTGTTCCTTTGTATTTATGCAGTGTGTTTTTTGTCCACATGCTTTTACTTTTTTGATGGTTTTTTGATTGTTGTTTTTGATTAACTGAATGGGAGACAGAAAATGTGCCCATATGGTGCAACCACACCCTCACCTCCTGCAGCTCCACTAACTGGGTAAGAGACACCACTTCTTTCTCCACCAACTGGCTGATCATAAATGACCACCAAGAAGCGCCTGACTCACCATTAACTGCTTTTCGTAAACAGTTAACAGAGATCTAATACAACAATATCACAATGTCTCAGAGACAAATGATCATCACAGTACACACAAAGAAGTAAGGTAAAACAGTAGAAACAAGGGAGCAAGATCCAGACTCAGAACACATCCCTGAGGAAGAAGCTGCATTGGAACGTCCTGATAATGAATTAAAAAGAATTATACTTAGGTATCTTCAAAAGATTGAGAAACAGATCAAGGAAAACACTGACAAAATTAAGGAAAATACAGACAAAACCCTAGAACAATTTCAGAAGAAAATATAAGGACAAAATGACAATATAAATAAAAATTAGAATGGATACAAAATCTACAAATATAATTTCAGAAGATTAATACTACATCTTCAGAAATTAAAAATACATTAAAAAGGTAAAGGAATAAAATCAAATCAAAGGAAGATGGAATTAATGATATTGAAAACAAATATCTGAATACTTCTTTGAAAACAGATCTATCAGAAAAAAAGATCTAAACAAAATGAAGAAAGCCTAAGGTTAATGTGGTATACCATCAAAAGGAATAACCTACATGTAATCAGGATTCCAGAATAGGAAGAGAAAAAGAAAACCATTGAGAAAATTGTCCAATATTTGTTGGAAGAGAACTTCACTGATATGATGAGACCAAAACCAAACCAAACTAATTGCCATTGAGTCAGATTTAACTCATAGCAACCCCTCCTTGGGTTTCCAAGGCAGTAATCACTATGGAAGTAGATTGCCCCATTTCTTATTAGGGGAGGCTGGTGGGTTTGAACCACCAGACTTGTGGTTAGCAGTCAAATGTCTTAGGCTCTAAAGATAAGAATATATCCATTCAGGAAGTCCAGCAAACCCCAAACAGGATAGACCCAAAAAGAAACTCACCAAGACATATCATCATCAAACTCACCAAAACCAAAGACAAAGAAAGAATCCTGAAAGCAGCATGAGAAAAATGAAGAGTTACTTACAAAGGACAACCAATAAGAATAAGGTCTGATTTTTCAGCAGAAACCATGCAAGCAGGAAGACAATGATATAAATATAAAACCCAGAAAGAGAAAAATTTCCAACCAAGAATAATATATCCAGGGATATTGCCCCTTAAATAGGATGGTGAAATTAGAAGTTTCCAGATAAGCAGAAATTAAGGGAATTTGTTAAAACCAATCCAATTGTTCTTGTTACCTACTGCCACAAATCAGATGTTTGAACAAACAGAAGTTTATTCTCACAGTTTGGAGGCTTTAAGTGTGAGTTCAAAGTGCCAGGCTCTAGGGGCTGGGTGAAAGGCCCTCAACCCTGGGCTTCAGCTCTGCCTCTTGCTCCTGGCCCAGTGAAGCTAAAGGTACCTCTCCACTCAGGCAGCTTCTAGCTGCTGAGCCTGATAAACCTAAGGTGTGCAAGTGAAAAGGCACAGTCCTGATATTACCAAACCATATTCCAGGCCATTAATTCAAGTCCACTGAAAGCCTCAATGGTGGCAGAGAATGGCAGGCTGCTGAACAATGACACAGCTACATTCAGGGTTCAAGAATGCCATAAGCTAGAGACCATTTCCCAAGACTTCTCCTTATATACAGGAAGCAGACCCCATCCCAAAGGCAGCTACTCAGCTGCTAACAGTAGATTCCAACATGGAGTTGAATACCCGACTCATCATGGGTAATACTACATCCAACTGCCCAGCCACTCAACTAGGCTTAACCAAGTTGACACACAAAGTTAACTAAAACACAAACCTTATAAGAGATACTAAAGTGAGTCCTTTGAACAGAGAATCAATAATAGCAAATGACAACCAAACATTAATACACATCATGACATAACCCAGAAACCAACCCAGTTATGGAAGTATCCAAAGTAATATAAGTTTACAAGATTGGAAACAGGGAACCAGCGACAACAATTGGCAAATGAAGACAACTAAAAACCAAGCTGAGGGAAAAAATAATGTAATTACAGAACTTCTAAATGGTGAGGAAGTCAAGAGAGATGCAAGATATGATGGACTGTTCTGAATTCAGGGAGAAGATTATAAATCACAGGGTAACCTCAAAGAAAAATAGTGAACCTTCACATCACAATAAAAAAGAGGACAAGTACAAATATATAGCAAATACTAAAACAATAGCAACAAAGGAAATGATAACTTGATTCATAAACATAATGGGCTCAACACAGACAATTATATGAACTAAGAAAGAGGAACACCATGAAAAAACCACATAACAAAATAATAGCAAGCAATCCATACAGATTGATAACTACACTGAATGTCAATGGATTAAATGCACCACTCAAGAGAGAGAGAGTTGCAGACTGGATAAGAAAACATACCCCATCTATGTACTGTTTACAAGAGACACACCTCAGAGATAAAGACAAAAATAAATTGAAAATCAAAAGTGGGAAAAAGATATATCAAGCAAATGGCAAGCAAAAACGAGCAATAGTGGCCATATTAATTTCTGATACGATCAACTCTAAGACAAAATCCACCATAAGAGACTAGGAAGGGCATAATATAATGATTAAAAGGTCAATTGAATAATAAGATATAACTATAATAAATATCTATGGACCCAATAGCTGGGCTATATGAAGAAAAACGTGGTATCAGGATTGGAGGAGAATCATTAGCAACCTGAGATATACAGACGATACAACTTTGCTTGCTGAAAGTGAGGATGACTTAAGGCACCTACTGATGAAGGGTGAAGAATACAGTCTGCAGTATGGATTACGTCTCAATATAAAGAAAACAAAAATCCTCACAACTGGACCAATGAGCAGCATCACAATATATGGAGAGAAGATTGAGGTTTTCAAAGAATTCACGTTGCTTGTTTCTACAATCGATGCCAACAGAAGCAGCAGTCAGGACATTAGACAACATGTAGCATTGGGAAAGTCAACTGCGAAGGAATTGTTTCAAGTGCTAAGGAGCAAGGATATCTCCTTGAGGACTAAGGTGCACCTGACACAAGCCATGATATTTCCAATCACCTCCAGTATGCATGTGAGAGCTGGACAATGAATAAGGAAGACTGAAGAAGAGTTGATGCTTTTGAGTTGTGGTGCTGGCGAAGAATGCTGAAAGTACCATGGACTGCTAAAAGAACTAACAGATCTGTCCTGGAGGAAGTGCAGCCAGAATGCTCCTTGGAAGCAAGAATGGCCAGACTTCGTCTCTCCTACTGTGAGAAGGGACCATTCCCTGGAGAAGGATGTCATGCTTGGTAGGGTGGAGGGTCGATGAAAGAGGGGGAGGCCTTCAATGAGATGGATTGATACAGTGGCTGCGATGATGGGCTCAAGTATAGCAGGGATTGTGGGGATGGTGCGGGATCGGGCAGTGTTTCATTCTGCTGTGCATGAGGTTGCTATGAGTCAGAAACGACTCGATGGCATTTAACAACAACAACAACAAAATGGACCCAATGAATGAGCCCCAAAATACATAAATCAGACTTTCACAAAATTGAAAAGACAAATATATGACTCTAGAATCATACATAGTAGGAGAGTTTAACACACCACTTTGAATGAAAGATAGAACAACTGGAAAGAAACTCAACAATGATGCTGAAGAGCGGAACAATGCAATCCACCAACGTGAACTTATAGACATCGACAGAGCCCTTCACCTAACAATAACACAATATATATTATTTTCCTGTGCATGTAGAACATCCTCCATGATAGACCGTATGTTAGGACATAAAGCAAGTCTGAATGAATTTAAAATCACTGAAATGCCACAAAGCATCTTTTCAGATCACAGTGCTATCAAATTAGAAATTAACAATAGGAAGACCAATGGAAAAAGAGCAAACATTTGGAAACTGAACAACACCTTCCTTAAGAATGATGGGGATAACAGAAGAAATACAAAAATGAAATAAATATATATATATTTGAATCAAATGAGAATGAAAACACAACATACCAAAATCTTTAGGACACAGCAAAAGCAGTGATGAGATGCCAATTTATAGCAATAAATTCACACACCTAAAAAGAAGACCCCAAATCAACATTTTAAAACAGCAACTCCAACAATTAGAAAAAGAACAGCAAGAAAATCCTACAGTCACCAGAAGAAAGTAATAAAGATTCAAGCAGAAATCAATGAAACAGAAAATAGAAAGAAAGTAGAAAAATCAATAATACTAGAAGTTTGTTTTTTGAAAAGATTAATAAAATTGACAAACTTCTGGCAAACTTAACAAAGGAAAAAAAGAAGAGAATACAAACAAAATGAATAAGAAACAGAATGGGCAACATCACAACAGAACCAAATGAAATACAAAAAGATAATATCAGGATACTATGAAGAACTGTACTCCAACAAATTTGAAAAATCTGGAAGAAATGGACAGATTTCTAGAAACACACTACTTACCTGACTAATGCAGACTGAGGTGGAAAAGTTGAACAGACCCATAACAAAAGAAGAAATCAAACAGTTCATACAAAATTACCAACAAAAGAAAGTCCTGGTCCAGATGGTTTCACTGGAGAATTCTACCAAACATTCAGAGAGCTGATACCAATCCTACTCAAACTATTCCAAAACATAAAAAAGTATGGAATCCTCCCAAATTCATTTTATGAAGCAACCATAACCTTGATACCAAAACCAAGCAAAGACATCACTAGAAAACAGACGTACAGACTGATGTCCCTCATGAATACAGATGCAAAAACCTTCAACAAAATCCTAGCTAATAAACTCCAACAACATATCCATAAAACAATTCATTATGAGCAAGTGGGGTTCATATCAGGTATAAAAGGATGTTTCAGCATTAGAAAAATAACCAACGTCATCCACCACATAAATAAAACAAAGGAAAATAACCATGTGATCATATCAATCAATGCAGAAAGACATTTGATAGAATCTAACACCCATTCCTGATAAAAACTCTCAGCAAAATAGGAATAGAAGGGACATTCCTCAACATAATAAAGGACATATATGCCAAACCAACAGCCAATATTATTCTCAAATGGAGAGACCCTGTAGCAATTCCCCCTGTGAAAAGGAACCAGACAAGGATGCCCTCTATCACCACTTCTCTTCAACATTGCATTGGAACTCCTCGCCAGGGCAATGAGGCAAGAAAGGGAAAACAAAGACATCCAAATTGGTAAGGAAAAAGTCACACTATCCCTATTTGCTGATGATATGATCCTGGAAAACCCAAGAAATTCAGTGAAAAATCTACTAGAACTAATTGAGAGATTTTGCATTGTGGCAGGATACAAGATCAACATAGAAAAATCAGTTGAATTCCTCTAAGCCAGCAAAGAGATTGCTCAAAAAAAAAATAAAGAAATCAATATCACTACAATTGCTGAAAAAAAAAAAAAAAGAAAAAAAAAACCTTGGGAAGAAATCTCATCAGGACACAAAAGACCTGTACAAACAAAACTGCAAAATATTTGTTCAAGAAACCATAAGAGATCTACATAAATGGAAGAACATACCCTGTTCAAGGATAGGAAGTTTGTACATTGTGAAAATATCAATTCTATCCAAAGCAATCTATACATTAAATGCAAGCCCAATCAAGATCTCATCAATATTCTTTAAAGATATGGAAAAACAAATCACTAACTTTATATGGAAAGGAAAGAGACCTCTGATAAGCAAATCATTATTGAAGAAGAAAAACAAAGTAGGAGGTCTCAAACTCCTGGATCTTAGAACCTACTATACAACCACAGTAGACAAAACTGCCTAATATTGGTACAAAAACAGACATATAGACAAATGGAATAGAATTGAGAACCCAAAAATTGATCCATCAACCTATGGTCAGCTGATCTTTGACAAAGAGCTGAAATCCATTAAATGAGGAAGAAATTGTTTGTTTAACAAAGGGTGCTGGCAAAACTGGATATCCATTTACAGAAAAATGAAACAAGATCTGTACCTCACACCATACACAAAAACTAACTCCAGATGGATCGAAGACTTAAATGTGAAACCTAAAACTATACACATCCTCAAGGAAAAACTAGGGGCAAATTTAGGCTCTCTAATATATGACATCAGTAGACTATAGAGCATAAACCAATATGCACAAACAGCAGAAGATCACTAGATGAATGGGACCTTCTAAAAATTAATTTTTTATGTGCTTCCAAAGACTTCTCCAAAAGAGTCAAAAGAGAACCTACATATTTGGAAAAAATATTCAGCAATGACACACCTGACAAGGGACACTTATCTCTAGAATTTATAGAAAACTCCAACACCTCAACAGCAAAAAGACAAATCATCCAATTAAAAAATGGGCAGAAGATATGAATAGACACTTCACCAAAGACGATATTCAGGCGGCCAACAAACATGAAGTGCTCACAATCATTAGCCATTAGAGATATCCAAATTAAAACAATAATGAGATACCATCTGACATCAGCAGTAGTAGCAAAATTCCACAAGGCAGAAATTGACAAATGCTGATGAGGATGTGGAGAGACTGGGCCTCATACACTGCTGGTGGGACTGTCAAATGATACAACCACTGTAGAAAGCAACATGGTGATCCTTAAAAAGTTGGAATTAGAAATACCATTTTACCCAGCCATTACTTTCCTAGGTATATACACTAAAGAAGCGAGAGCCAGGACAAGAACAGATATATGCACACCCATTTTCATCTCAGCACTATTTACAATAGTCAAAAGATGGAAACAACCTAGGTGCCCATCAACAGAAGAATGGATAACCAAACTATGGTATATATACACAACGGAATACTATGCAGCACTAACGAATACTTTAGAACCTTCAAAACACTGCATAATGTAGATGAACTTGGAGGACATTATGCTGAATGAAATTAGTCAATCACAGAAGGACAAGTATTGTATTAGTCTGTTATTGTAAAAAAGTCAAGGAAAGGTTTATATATAGAAGGAAATTTTCTTTATAGGTTACCAAGGGTGGGAAGGGAAGAGAGAGGAGGGAACACTGTTAGATAGATAGAGACGAGTATTTATTTGGGTGAAGGGAAGGGCAATGTACCAAATGGGAGTGATCAACATGGTGGCATTGAGGAAGAGGAAGACATAGAGAGTGCATGTGAGGTACAGACAACAAAGATGAACCCTTTGCACACAGAGTACTGCATTGTCAGTGAAGGCAAACATTGATCTACAGGTAGATAGATGGGTAGACAGTCTGAGCTATTAGGTATATCTATGTAGGGAGGAGTGTGACCAAGATCATGTATAAGGTTGGCAGACAATATCTCTACAAGTGTATTTGTGTGTTCTATAATAATTCCCAGAAATATGATAGAGCTGACAAGGGACAAAGTTGTAGTCACTTCCAACTCGAAGGCAGTGAGGTTTTTTCTGTTTTTTTTTTGTTTTGTTTTGTTTGGTCAGATATAATTTCACCTAGAGTTAAACTGTTCATTTACCAAAATGCTCATATCATATGAAATGATATTGCTGTTAGCTGAAAGAATAACAGCCAAATATTTATTTATATAGCTTTAATCTAGAATTTCCTAAGCATATCTCATATCATTCTTAGAAAATTGTGCTGGTAATCCCTATCCCATTTAATGTCATGGACAGAATTTAGCTGATAACAATGGGTAGCCTACAGAAAGTATCTATTCCATACACTTATTCAAATGTGTTTATAAACTATAAGGAGAATCTATCTGGCATATTGAATAGGGAGCCACTTGATTGATTAATTGTGGAACTCACATCTCTGCTAATATAGGGCATTCTCAAAACTTACTATTACTACCCAGAAATATCTTAGGTGTTTTATGACAATGACCTCTTGTGTAATGCCCTACTCTTAAATTTTGGAAATGCATATTTATTATAGTTAACAAATTTCATATACTCCCTTGTGTATTGGGTAAATGTTGGTGGTGAAGAATTAACTTTTAAGTGATAAGTTGTTTTGCCTGATAAAGATAATAATATAATAACAGGTCCTTGAATTTGAGCTATTATGGTCTGTTGCAGGCCTCATCTTATTCCCCTTCCTCAGTTACCAAAAAAAAAAAAAAAAATACCCTAAACCAATCCCACTGCCATGGAGAAAATTCCAACTCATAGAAACCCCCATTAAGTTTCCAAGGCTATAAATCTTCATGGAAGTTGATTGCCTAATTTTCCTCTTGTGGAGTAGCTGCTGGGTTTTAACCACTGACCTTCTGGTTAGCAGCCAAATGCCTTAATCACTGTCCACTAGGGCTCCTTTACTCAATTAAAAGTCAGATCCCACTCATAGCAACCCTCCTTGGCTTTCTGAGGTGATATCACTATGGAAGTAGATTGCCCGATATTCCTTCTGAGTAAATATCTGGATATAATTTATAAACATTCTTTCAAAAATTATTAGCCAATAAGAATTTTACTACCTCCCATAATTGAAAATGCAAATTTAGCATAAGCTTTAGGATTAATGAACCACATAACTAATCTACTCATCAATGATATAAGTTTTTTATAACCAATACTGTGCATTGCTGAGGTGTACCCTTTCTTATCCATTTTGTTGTTTAGCATTTGCTATTAAATATTTGTTCAGGATAATTCTCAATAGTTGCTTATTGTATTGATATATTTTATTTTCACAAATAAATTTAATTTTTAAGAAAAAAAAAATTCCTGTATAAAGCTATTGAATATAATATTGTCATATTTATATTCATTAGTCAAATAAAACAAAATGTGGACTTCAATATGACCCAACATCACACATCACAGCCACTGTGTCAATCCATCTAGTTGACGGTCTCCCCACCCACCTGTTTTCTTGTTTTGTTTTGGTTTTTACTAACCCTCTAATTTACTGAGCATGATATTCTTTTCCAGGGACTGGTCCTTTCTGACAACATGACTAAAGTATCAAAGACCAAGTAAAGACATACTTCTAAGGAACCTTCTGGCTTTTTTTCCTGCAAGATAGATTTGTTCATTCTCTCTCTCTCTCTTGTTCCAATTGAAACACTTTTATTAAGCTTTGGAACAGACAAAGACAATCATCCTGGATGAGGGAAGACATCAGCACATACCCAGTACAGAAAGCTGAATGGAGTCATTTGAGTCTATGGGGCAAATTATATGTGATTGAAAACAAAGAGAATCATCACAAAATCATGATTCGTGGCAGATCAAGTTGTCACTGTTATAGGAGGGACTACAGAAGCCAGGAATGGATCATGATTGGAATACATACATAATTAAGACAGAAAAGGGTTACAGGATTGGTTAAGGGCTTTGACTACTTGGTTAAGTGGTCATTCAGATATGACCACGTGGCTTGAGTCTTAGTCACAAGGTGACCTAAAAAGAAAAACA
>NW_006922260.1:816927-817919 GCF_000298275.1 Orycteropus afer afer | reverse complement strand
GCTAACCAGAAGGCTGGCGGTTCAAACCCACCAGCCACTCCTTGGAAAGAAGATGGGGCAATCTAGTTCCATAGTGATACTGCCTCAGAAACCCAAGGAGGGGTCACTATGAGCTGGTCCAACTCTACAGATAACAACAACAACAACAAACTACTTTCAACTATATTCTTCCTGAAGGCAAACTGCTCTTCCTTAGGCTTGTCATGGAACTTGACTATACATAGCCACAATGTTGGTTTAAGGGTCAGAAAGAACTAATTGATATCTGAACTTATGTTGAGACTTAAAGTGAAGTTATTGGTCACACTGTAGACCACAGCCTTCCACAACCCAACTTCTTTAAGAATTTAAGCTCCAGTACATTTCTGCCTCTGGTCATGGATTTTACTTACAATTTTTTAGTCACACTTAGGTTGGTGTGCTTTCTTCTGCATGCTCTGTTTGATGGCTCCTTTAGACAGCTGGTTGTTTTAGGACAAGATTATAAGACCCCAGACAATATCCCTTTTTACAGCTGGGCAGTATCTAATTTCTTCACCATGCTTCACTGTAACACCTAGTCTTCAGTGATTTTTTTTTATGAGGGCAAGCAAGGAGCAGGGCCATATTGGAATAAGATTTGTTGATTATTACAGCATTCTGTGGTTCATTCAATATTCTTCACCGATACCACAATTCCAATGCATCAATTCTTTGGTTGTCTTCCTTATTCATTGCCCAGCTCTGACATGTGTATAAAGCTATTGAAAATACCTTGTCTTGGGTTAGGTGCAAGTTAGTCTTCAAAGTGATATTTTTGCTCTTACACTTAAAAGATTTCTTTTGTAGCAAATTTGCCCAGTGTAATACATCACATATTTTCTTAACTGCTGTTTCCATGGACATTGATTGTAGATATAAATAAAATTAAATTCTTGACAACTTCAAACTTTTCTCCATCTATCATAATGCTGCTTCTTATTGGTCCACTTGTGAGGAGATATATATATATA
>NW_006922260.1:801457-816827 GCF_000298275.1 Orycteropus afer afer | reverse complement strand
TTTCCTTTATGCTGAGGTGTAGTCTGTACAGAGGTGTACAGGTCTGTTGGTTTTAATCTTTATTGGTAAGTGCTTCAAGACCACTTCACTTTAAGCAAGTAAGGTTGTGTCTACTGCATATTGCAGGTTGTTAATGATTCATTCTCCAGAACTGATGTCACTTCTTCTTCATATAGTCCAGTTTCTTGAATTTGCTCAGCATACAGATTGACTAACTATGGTGGTACACACATTTCCTGATCTCTGGTGGCATAGTGCCTAAGGCATTTGACTGCTAACCAGAAGGCTGACAGTTCAAACCCACCAGCCACTCTTCAGAATGAAGATTGGGCAGTCTACTTCTGTAGTGATACTGCCTCAGAAACCAAAGAAAGGGTTGCTATGAGTTGGATCTGACTCACAGCAGTGAGTTTTTTTTTTTTTTTCCAGTAGGCCCTTGTTCTTTTTTAACAGCCTCTTTATATACAGTTTTGTCAAGAGCAAAATTACTTTTTCTGGAATTCCCACTATTTACAATGTTATCCATCCATAATTTGTTAAGATTCACACAGTTGATTGTCTTTGCATAGTCAGTAAATACTGCCTCAGAAACTCAATGGTGGTTGTTATGAGTCAGAGCCAACTTGATGGCAGTCAGCTTTTTTTTTTTTTTTTGCTTTTGACAGCATTATACTTTAAGATAGATCTTTAAATTATGAATTATAGTGCCTAAGGCATTTGACTGCTGCCCAGAAATCTGGCAGTTCAAACCCACCAGCCACTCCTCAGAAGGAAGATTAAACAATCTACTCCTGTAGAGATACCATCTTGGAAACCCAAGGAGGGGTGGCTATGAATGGGATCTGACTCAGTGGCAGTGAGCTTGGAGCTTGGAGCTTGATAGTAATATAGAAATAGAAGCTAATAATAGTGAGTTTTTTGTTATTATTATAAGTAAATCCTGAAACTATGATAGCCTAAAAGATGATAGCCATATGTAGAGAAAAACAAGTGACACAATATTACTAAGTTCCTACAAAGAAGAAGATTTACTATTACAGTGCAATGTTGCTTCTATGTGTTTTTCTGGCTCTGGATTTGCAATTCTCCCAAACTGATCAGGCCAAAGTGTTTACCTACCAAAATATTAGTTGGTTCAATGTCCATAAAAGAGACTTGCAAGGATTGGTCAGATTCTTATTCTTACAAACAGCCTTGAAAATACTGGTTGGTCTTTAATCCACAAAAGTGGCTTGCAATCTACCCAAAAAGATTGGCAGTTTATGATATGCCTAAAGACTTGTCTTGAAATTAACAAAGTGTTTTCCCATATAAGAAACTAATCTCACACAGGTTTTTTGGGACCTCCTGATCAACAAGATCTTGAGGAAGAGCACCAAAAATCTCCTACACCTGAGTGTAAGGGCTGTCCTAAGCTGTGACACTGAGCTGTAACACTGAGCTGATAACACTGATGACACTGATGACAGCAGAGTAAAGCATCAGAGAAATAGTGACAATGATGCAAGCAGCAGGAGCCATAAGACAGGCAAATGGCAGCAGTGGGCTAGATTCTCAATGAAGCTGGGTACCTTCAGGCAAGATAAGGTCAATGCAGCTGGACAACTCTCAATAGGAGGTTGTCAACTATGCTGGGTGCACCATAAAAGAAAAGTACCTGAGTCTGAGCTCATGAAGGCAGGCACCAGAGCAGAGCAAGTGACAGAATGGGGGTCAATAAGAGGTCTGTCCAGAGGGATAGAGGTTTGTCCTAATGGAGTGTAGAGAAGGCCTGCATAAGCTTGAGCCTATACAGTACACTAGTTACTCATACAATTTTTTCCTCAAAAGCTGTAGTGATGCTAGCCTAATGTTGACACTGACATATTGTTTTCCCAAAGCTGTTGATTAAGAGCTAGACCAGTGAACACAGGGCTTAGAATGAGCCAGGTAAAGTTGCATAGTGAGATTGAATAAAGAAAGAGAATGAACACCGCCAAGCTTCCCTTGAGGTGAGCTGACATACATCTGTTGAAATGACATCTGATCCAAGGTATAGCTCCTGATGAAAAGTAAATAGAGATGAATATGTTTGGAAGGTTTAGCTTGTCTACTTTTTGACATAAGCAAATTCATATCTTACAATGCTAAATAGAGGGGTCATCGAAGTGAAGGAGACTGGTTCATGTCACATCCATTCCTGTTGTTTACTGTTTGTTTTCTATAAGTATTCTGTTTCTGTGTTTAACATTTGCCTTCAATAAGTAATAATTGCTTTCAAATGGCAACACTTTGTAAAGTTGTGTGTATGACCCAACTGGATCAGATAGTAGAGTCCTCATCATTACAGACTCATGATTACTTGGGATTGTATTTAAAAAAAAAATGTGCATGCATATACGGACAGTTTAACTATTGACCTAGGATATTTATGAGATAGTTAGAAGTTACTGAAATCTCATGAGTTTACGTTTTAAATATCCTTGATAAGTGTGCAAAATTGAACAAAACCTGGAAGAATTAGTTTGACTTGTAATAATTTGATGAATATTCAATTTTTTTCAGTCTATTTAAACAAATATCAATATAATAAAAAGCCTTCTGACCAAAAATAACAAATTTAACCAAAAATAACAAATTTAATAGAAAATGGTTGTCCAAATCAGATATCATGATTTTCTATAATTTTATCTTTCATGCATTTATTTACTTTCTTGTGGGAGTTAGGCATGAAATAAAGTTTTAATAGAGCCTATTTTAGTTATCTAGTACTACTCTACAAGGAATAACACAAGTAGATGACTTTAAAAAAACAGAGATTTATTTTCTTACAGTTTAGGAGGCTAGAAGTCTGAACTCAATATGCCATCTCCAGGGGCTTTGTGAAGGGCCGTTGGCCTTGGGCTTCAGCTCTACCTCTTTTTACTGCCCCACTGAGGCTGGAGGCATCTCTTAACTCAGGCAGCTTCTGGCTGAAGTTGATAAACCCAAGGTCCACAAGTAAAATGGCACAGTCACAAGATTATTAAGCAACACAGCAGGACATTAGTTCAAGTCCAGAAACATTCCCAAAATTAGCAGGCAAATATCAGGCTACTGAAAGAAGACTCAGCTATATAGATGGTCCAAATGTGCAAAAAACTCAGAGACCTTTCTCTAAGCTTCTTCTTATATACTAGAAGCAGACCATATTCCTAAGACAGCTATTCAGCTGCTCACAGGAGATTCTACCATGTAGCTGATTACCAGTCACATCCTGGGGAATGAGTATCACTGTATCTAGTTCACTGTATCTAGTGTTCCAGCAACTCAAAACCAAGTCCAGCCAATACATAGGCCCTGATTGAGAAGAACGAATTTCGAGAGCTTTCGGATCTAAGCTGTCATTTGTCACTGTCCACTGTTGTTATTGAATCACCTCCAATTCATGCTGACTTTCTGTATAACTGAAAGAAATGTTGTTCTGTCCAGCACTATACCCATAGATCTTTCATATACTTGACCATATTGTTGAGGTTAATGTGCCAATCAGTCTTCCTAAGGATTTCTTCCATTTTAGCTGACCCTCTACTTTTTCAAACACGGATGTCCTCTTTTCAGAGATTAGTCTTTCCTAATGATGTGACTAAAATAAGCAAGCTTCCAAGTTGTGAGATGATTTGCACATCCTTCGTTGTTCTTTAATGTAGCATAGTATTCCATTGTGTGAAAGTACCATAATTTGGTTATCCACTCATCCATTAGGAGCTCTTGTAGTGTAGTGCCTAAGGCCTAAGACTGCTAACCAGAAGGCTGATGGTTCAAACCCAGTGGCCACTCCTTGGGAGGAAGGTTGGGCAATCTACTTCCAGGATGATACTGCCTGGGAAACCCAAGGAGGGGTCACTATGAGTCAGATCCAACTCAATGGCAAATAACAACAACAACAACTCATCCATTGCTAGGCATTTAGGTTGTTTCCATCTCTTTGCTATAGTAAATTGTGCTGTGATGAACATAGGTGTACATATGTCTGTTCATGTTCTGTCTCTCACCTCTTTAAGATATATTCCTACTAATGGAATTGCTGGGTCAAATGATATTTCTATTTTCAGTTTTTTAAGGATGAACATGGAGGACATTATGCTTAGTGAAATAAGTCAATCAAAGAAGGAAAAATACTGTATGAGCCATTACTGTAAAAAGACAAAGAAGGGTTTGCTCACAAAAGGGAACTCACTTTGTAGGTTACCACGGTGGGAAGGGAAGGGGAGGGATTAATTCCAGGCTAGTTGGGGTCCACATGCTGATGTGGGTAAGGGGAGAAATGTATGGAAAGAGTCTGTGACCGCCATGATAACATTAGGAAAAGGGAGGACACTCACTTGTAGACATAGGAGATAGATGATAGATGCTAATACCAACAAGTGTGCCCACAATACTGCATTACAATTAACACCAAAAAATAGACTACAGATAAAAACATAAACACCTGAGACAATCAAATGGGGGTCAGTGAACAGAAGTATGCTCTAGACCAAGGATAGATTCAGCAGAGGTTAATCTTTCACAGATACAAGTGAAACAAAATTCTTGCAATCCTTACAGAAACAAAACAAGATGGACACAGAGTAATCCCTCACAGACACCTAGACAATGTGGGAAAGAGATCCAACAGATCTACTATCTCAGGACCATAGTACGGGGGGACATCAGACTCAATTGGCACAGCAAAATACATAAAAGCCTTGTTGCCCACCCTACATTGGTGAGTAGTGACTGGGGTCTTATAATCTTTCAAACGGCTATCTAAAATGCACCTAATGGTCTCCTAGCACTACAAGTGAAGAAGAGTGAAGAAAAAAAGGGAATTTTGAAGCAATCAGCCCTAGGATACTACTTGAGACCAGAAGAATTAGATGGTGCCCTTCTACCAATGCCAACCACTCAGGAAAGGATCAAATCTGGAGATCCTGCATAGAATGGTAGGAAAAATGTGGAACAAAATCCAAGAACTCAATAATGACCAGAATTACTGGTTAGATGGAGTTTGGTGAGACCCCCAATACTATGGCCCTGGGATACATTATGGACCTGGAATAAAACATATTCCCACACGCTGGTTCTCAATCCAATAGTTAACAAGGTGTACACGCAGACCACTTAACCCAGTGTGATGCACACACATATTCTATGGAAATACATCTCTTGGAACAATTGACCATGGGACACCAGAGAGGCAACGTTCACATGGAGGAAATGCAGGACAAACAGGAGTGCATAACTATGAGTGGAAAGGGGGGGGGTGGTTACTGGGCAAGGAGGGGAAAAGACTGGGCTGGGCTAGGATAGGGTATGGTAAATGGGGAGTGAAACTAAATGTACACATAACATTGAATGGAAAACAAACTCTTAAAAAAAAAAAGACAGAAAAATGACCAATAAATAAATAAATAGATAGATATTCTTTTACTTTCAGAAATAAATAAAATAATAAATAAGTAAGCTTCATTTTCTTAGTTCTAAAGAGCGTTCTGTTTTTAATATTTCTAAGGCTAAGAGGATTACTCTTTTGACAGTTCAAGGTTTACTTAAAAGCTTTATCAACATCATAATTCAAAAGCATAGATTCTTCTTTCTGTCTTCCTTTTTCATTGTTCAGCTTTCTTGTGCATATGAGGCAATTGAAAAGACCTTAGCTTCAGTAAGGTATGCCTTAGTCAACAAAGTAAGATCTTTAAAAAGAAAAAAAAAAACAAAAAAAACATTTAAAATGTCTTTTGCAGTTGAGTTTCCAAATGAAATTTATTGTTTGATTTCTTGACTTCAGCTTCCATGGGCATTGATTGGTGAGTCAATAGAATGAAATCTATGAAAACTTCAATGTTTCCTCCATTTATCATAATGCTGTTTATTGGACAAGTTGTGAGTATGTTTGTTTTCTTTATGTTCAGATATAATTTATACTGAAGGTTGTAGTCTTTGTGTTTCACCAGTAAGGGTCTGTGGTAGTTAAGCTTATGTGTCAATTTGGCTGGGCCTGGTTTTGAATAGCTGGGCTGATGTTGAAGTTATTCCCCATGATGAGATTGATAATCAACTCCATGGCGGAACCTACTGGAGCAGCTGAGTAGCTTCCTTAAGGCTGTGGTCTGCATCTTGCATATAAAAACTGTTGAGAAAAATCTGCAGCTTTTTGGTATCCTTGGACCCTGCATGTAGCTGAGTCTTCATTTACTAGCTTGTGATGTTTTCTGCTGATCTTGGGACTGTCTCTGGACTTGAACTAGCAGACTGCCATGTCATGTGGTAACCCTGGAACTGTGCCATTTTATTTATTCACCTTGGGCTTGTTAGCCACAGCTGCCTGAGTGAAGAGACACTTCTAGCTCCAATGGTCCTGGGTCAAGAAGCAGAGATGAATCCCAAGGTTGAGGGAATTTCACCCAGCCCTAGAGCTTGCCATTTTGAACTCAGACATCTAGACTCCAAAAATACAAGAGAATAAACTGTTTGTTAAATACATCCAAATTGTGATATTTCTGGTATAGTAGCACAAAGTAATCTAAACAGTGTTTGAAGTCATCTTCATTATCAGCTAGCAACATTGCATTAGCTGCATATTGTTTATTGTTAATGAGTTGCCCTCCAATCCTGATGCCTCATGCTTCTTCATATAGTCCAGCTTGTCAGATTATTTGTTAAACATACAGACTGGATAATTAAAATGATAGATACACCCTACCACATACCTTCACCTTTTACAATTTGACTAAGAGATTTTTCACTTGTTCTGTTCAAATGAAAGCCTGATGATCCGTGTATGGATTCTGCATAAGGGCAAATTAAGTTTCTAGAATTGTCATCCTTCATAATATTACTCATATATCTATCATAATCACTGTATTGAAAGGAAAAAGATAGATGACCAAAATAGCAAATAGAATAATTCCAGGAAAAAGTTTAATCTAAGGCTTCATATTTTAAATAGTCTTCTAAGGTCAATGATAATAATAACATTTCTTTTTTTTCAAAATTTTTCATAATGTTGCCTCTTAGAATATGCTTATAATCTCAAAGTAATAATTATAAATAGATATTATTAGAAATAGATGTATACATAGATTTATATCTTCTAAGACTCAAAAATAAGTGGTTTTTAATTTTAAATAGTCAATTTAATTTCATGAAAATAACCTAATTTCCAATTTGGAAGGACATTTATTTGTATCATGTAAACAAATATGTATTCAACATACTCTTGATACAAAAATACTCAGATTTTTATTGTATTTCTGATTCCTGTGAACTGAGTTCATCATATGTTTTATTCCTAAGATGAAGGAACATGTCTTGGTATCTAAAGGTATTCAAAGAAAACACATTTAATGCTGAGAAAAATTAAAATTTAAATTAATATCATTTCAAAAATATCTGGGCTTTGGCACCAGAAGAGAAACTAGATGAATTGAACCTTGTAAAAATTAAATTTTTATGTTCTTCCAAAGACTTCTCTGAAAGAGTCAAAAGAGAACCTACAGATTGGAGAAAAAAAAAAAAAATTGGCAATGACATATCTGACAAGGGACTTATCTCTAGAATTTATAGAGAACTCCAACATCTCAACAACAAAAAAGACAAATAATCCAATTTAATAATGAGCAGAAGACATGAACAGACACTTCACCAAAGACCATATTCAGGCAGCCAATAAACATATGAAAAAATGTTCATGATCGTTAGCCATTAGAGAGATGCATATCAAAACCAGAATGAGATACCATCTTGCACTCGCATTAGTACAAAGTTCAAAGAGACAGAAAATAACAAATGCTGATGAGGGTGTGGAAAGTTTGGAACTCTCATATACTGCTGGTGGGATTGTCAAATGGTACAACCACTATGGAAAGCAGTATGGCAATTCCTTAAAAAGTTGGAATTAGAAATACCATTGACTCAGCCATTCCATTACTAGGTATATATCCTAAAGAAGTGATAGCTAGGATAAGAACAGACATATGCACAGCCATGTTCATTGCAACACTATTTACAATAGTCAAAAGATGGAAACAACCTAGGTGTCTATCAATTGAAGAATAGACAAATAAACTATGGTACATACACACTGGAATACTATGGAACCCTAAAGAATAATGTAGAATTTGAAAAAACACCACATAATGTGGATGAACTTGGAGATATTATACTAAGTGAAATAAGTCAATTACAGAAGGACAAATATTACATTAGTCTGTTATTGTAAAAAGTCAAGAAAGGTTTATACATGGAAGGAAATTTTCTTTGTTGGTTACCACGGGTGGGAGGGGAGGGAAGGGAACATTCTTAGATAGGTAGAGACAAATATTTATTTGGGTAAAGAGAAGGGCAGTGTACCCAATGTGATGGATCAAAACATTGGCATTGAGGAAGAGGAAGGCATGCAAAGATGAGAAACAGACAACTAAGATGAACTCTTTTGCACATAAAATACTGCATTGTCACTGAAGGCAAACATGGATATACGAGTGGATAAATGGGTGGACAGGCTATTAGGTACTTCTATGCAGGAGGGAGTGTGCCCAAGACCATGCATAGGGTACACAGACAATGTTTCTATACATGTATTACCATATTCTGTAAGAATTACTAAGTCTATATTAGAGCTGACAAGGGACATGTTGGTAATCACTTCCTGTGCACAGCCAGATACCCAGAGGGACCAAATAGTTGGACCTGTGGGCTTAGAACCATGATCACGGGGACATTAATCTCAATTGGCATAATATTCTACACGAAACATTGTTCCACCTCCTACTTTGGTGAGTAGCAACTTGGATCTTAAAAGCTTGTAAACAGCCATCTAGATGCAACAATAGGTCTCTCCTCATATAGAGCAAAGAAGAATGAAGAAAACTAAAGATTCATGGAAAGAATTAGTCCAGGGGATTGGTACACCATGCGAACCTCAGCCTACATGACTATGAGATCAGAAGAACTAGATGGTGCCTGGCTAACACTGTCAACCACTCAGAGGTGGATCTATGGAGGAGATCCTTGATAGAGTGGGAGAACAATGTGGAACAAAATTCAAAGTCATTTGGAAAAAAAAAAAAAAAAAAATTGACCAGGTTTGCTGGTCTGATAGAGCTTGATAGAACCACTGAGACTATAGCTCCTAGATGCCCTTCAGGTCACACCTGTGGCTTTAAGCATATGAGGTGAAAATTTACACTAGGTAGATACCTTCCTTGGAGAGAACAATCATGGGAGAGTAGAAGGGCTGTGTGCACAGGGATACAGCACAGGGGGCAGGAATGCAATCAGGTAAGGGCACAGGCAAGAGGTAACTATGGGGAGAAAGTGGGAGAGGAACTGTTACATTGTGGTAAATTGTAGTCAATGTCATGAGACAAAGTGTATGTGAACTGGTGCATGGAAAGTGAATTCGTTCTGTAAACATTCACCCAAATCACAATAAAAAAAAAAAAAAAAAGACTGGGATTTGAGTTAGACTTCATTTCATGTCAGCTATATGAAGTTGCAAGATTCATTCTTTTCAAAATCTTTTTTGCTGAGATACCAGTTTTCTGAAGAATTGCACTTCAGCGAGAAAGAATGTTATTTATCAGTCAAACCTAATAATAGTTCTGCCTAACATGGCATTAATGGAATAGATGGCATTTCACTTATGTTTATATTTGAAATATATAGATTGTTCAATAAAACTTTCAAAAT
This sequence comes from Orycteropus afer afer, assembly GCF_000298275.1. Taxonomy (NCBI): domain Eukaryota; kingdom Metazoa; phylum Chordata; class Mammalia; order Tubulidentata; family Orycteropodidae; genus Orycteropus; species Orycteropus afer. The sequence continues at coordinate 807,134 of NW_006922260.1, read as the reverse complement.
ACAAAGACAAATTTTAAGTCTATAAAATCGTGCTGAGTCAACAAATTAGTTCAACCATATTTCATGCAATGGCCACAAACATTTTAAAATGCATAAATTATAAATAAACTAAGTGTTTTATTGTAAAAGCTTAATATGCTCTGTGGTTCAGGGAAGTCTTGAGTATATGAATTACTGCAAGTTTATGAATACGTATATATATATATATATATATATACGTAATAAATTATATATATTTGAAGTTGAATCTTTTGGTATTAATTATGTGTATTTTTATGTAACTATTTGATATCTACATAAACTTTATATTATTTATTCAAAGTATATAGGGAAAATGTGAGTCGCCATTATCTTTAACTATTTTCTCCAAAATTAAGGAACAAAAAGTTACTTAGAAAAAAGTAATGGATATTTGAATAATATATGAAATTTTGTCATAGTGATAATGAATAAATTATTATTGTATATAGATTTTGCCTGCATAAAGGAAAACATTTGAGGAAAGTTTCAATAGGAACTGAAAAATATTAGATGAGAATTAAAGAAAATTGATTAAGTGTTTTCACTTAGACATGTTTTTGCCTCACTGGCTTTAAGATAAATATAAGTCTATTTTACTGTATTGTAAACTTTCTTTAAACTTTTGGAAATATATTTCACATTAAAATGGACATTATCAAATTATTAAATTGATTCATAATTTCCTAATGATTTTAAAGATTAAGCCCAAGAATTTGTAGATAAATTTTACTTTAGGTTATTTGATTCCAGATTACTTACAGTATTTTCATTAACCTTTAGGTATTCTTGAGGCACCTGAGGAGTTTGACATTCACCATACTAAAGAGTTTGCATTTCATAAGATAATAATGCGAGTGATTTTAGACTTTTGAAGACAGTAATGATATGGTCCATGTAATATGTTGCTGTGTTGTTAGGTGCTATCTCTGACTCATAGCGACCTTATGCACTGCAGAATGAAACACTGCCCAGTCTCATGATCCTTGAAATACATCATAGCAGCCACTGTGTCTATCCATCTTGTTGAGGGCCTTCCCCTTTTTCATTGACCCTGCACTTTACCAAGCATAGTATTCTTCTCCAGGGAGTGCTTCCTTCTGACAACATAACCAAAGTAGGTAAGACAAAGTCTGGCCATTCTCCCTTCCAAGGAGAATTCCAGCTGTGCATCTTCCAAGACAAATCTGTTAGTCCTTTCAGCAGACCATTCTACTCTTCTCCAATATCACAACTCAAATGCATCAACTCTTCTTCTGTCTTGCTTATTCATTGTTCAGCTCTCACATGCATAAGAGGTGATTGAAAATACCATAGCTTGAGTTAGGCATACCTTAGTCTTTAAGGAGACATCTTTGCTCTTCATCACTTGCATAGGTCTTTTGCAGCAGATTTGCCCAATGTAATACATCATCTGATGTCTTGACTGCTGCTTCCATTGGTGTTGATTGTAGAACCAAGTACTATGAAATCCTTGACAACTTCAACCTTTTCTCCATCCACTGTGAAGCTGTTTATTGGACCAATTTTGAGGATTTTTGTTTTCTTTATGTTGTTGTTGTTGTTATGTGCCTTCGAGTCGGACCTGACTTATAGCAACCCCTCCTTGGGTTTCCAATGCGGTATCATTGCAGAAGTAGATTGCCCAACCTTCCTTCCAAGGAGTGGCTGGTGGGTTTGAACCATCAGCCTTCTGGTCAGCAGTCAATTGCCTTAGCCATTATGCTACCAGAGCTCCTAAAAACCCACTGCCATTGAATAGAGGTAAATCTTTATGGAAGTAGATCGCCCAGTCTTGCTCCTACAGAGTAGCTGGTGGGTTTGAACCACCAACCTTCTTCTGGTTAGCAGTGAGATGCCTTAGGCACTGTGCTACCAGAGCTTCTTGCTTTCTTTATATTGGGGTCTAATCCATACCACAGACTGTACTCTTTAATCTTCATCAGTAAGTGCTTCAAGTCATCCTGACTTTCAGCAAGCAATGTTGTGTCATCTGCATATAGCACATTGTTAATGAGTCTTCCTTCAATCCTGATGCTGCATTCTTCTTCATATAATCCAGCTTCTCAAATTATTTGCTCAACATACAATTTTAATAAATACAATGAAAGGATACAATATTGATGCACTCCCATCTTGTAATACCCAGCAATATACTTAAAGTTTATTATTGATTTTCTTTTAGATAAATTCAAACAGATAATAGATAAAGAGGTCACCAAAAGATAGATGTAACAATCTAGACATGGAGAACCCATTGTTTAAATAACTATAAAAAATAAGTAATATAAATAGAGACTATAAATTATTATAGAGGAACAACAGACAAATCTGAGTCATTGGCTTCTCCTAATATTTGACCATATTTTAGTAGTAAGGTAAAAATCAAACAGGTATTATGCACCAAGTGTACAGCTCCACATTAAATGAAATATTGAAATAAATAAATAAATAAGAATTAAGGATATGTGAATTCCAGTTTTATTTTATATCTGAAAAATGGAAATAGATTTATCGATAAGGCCAATGTATCTCTACTGCAACTCATAAGCAATATTGACTACTTACAATATGATCATAATCATTACAAAAATTGAAATGCTGAAATGAATAATTTTTATGTCTTTAGAGCAGATCACTTGACCTCTGGGAGGGAAACAAAATCTATTTGTTGTTTCATACTCATTACTATGGCCTACAAAAAGAAATGCTTGGGAAATATTTATTTTTTGAGACAATAGTCAATGGAGTAAAGAATCTTAGAAACAAATAATTCATTTAATTGAGCTTTTACATTATTTATAAATTTACTAACTCTGTGTGGCAAGTACCACTATGTTATACTTCTAGAGAGATATATACTGACACAGAAAATGTCAATAAACTGATGAACTTTATTTCACCTCTTTCAAAAGACTGTAATGCAGAAATAAATGTGTCTGAAGAGCAATATTTTAAGGTTAAATTGTCAAGTTGAGTAATATTATGTAGGATCACAGAAACATGAATAAGTGTTACCTCTTTAACAAATATATAGAAACCCGACAGATGGCGCATAGCTGGTCACTCTTTCGTTCTATTGTACATAGGGATACTATGAGTTGGAGCAGACACAATGGCATCTGACAGTAACATTGAATCTCAAAATTTAAAAAGAAATGTCAGTACTGTGACATGAATGTGATTTAAACTAGTAATTTACAAAGTGATCACTTTAGTGTTACTTATAAGATCTCATAATTTCAAAAAAGTAATCAATCATAAAATATGGACCACTACAATAGTAAAGGTTGTCTGCCAACTTGGCAGGGCTATAATACTTTGTGGTTTGGCAGTTATGATGTATTCATGCTCCATGATGAGAACTGATATAATGTAATCATGTCCATGATGAGATCTGCTATGGGCTGTCAATCAGTTGAAAGTTATTTTCGTTGGAGGTATGGCTTGCTTCAAATCTATTTACACATTGTGGCAAATCTCTCTGGCTTTATCTGGATCCTACATTTGGCTCATCATCATCTGGTCTCTGAACTTGAACCAGTAGCCTGCAGTATTGCCTACCCATCTTGGAATTGTTTCTTTGGAGCCTGCCATCATGCCTGTTAATCTTGAATTTGTCTACCTCTTAAGTCAGTAGCCTGCTGCATTGCCTGCTGATTTGGGGTTCATCAGTTCCTGCAGCTACATGAGCCAGGAGAAGCCTCCAGCTTGACACAAGGATCCATGGACTTGGGATTTGTCAGCCTCTACTGTTCTATTTTTTCTCAACTTCTGTTCCTTCACAATCTGAAAGAACTGAAGAAAAATGTCAAGCTTCAAGTTGCAATATGGAAGGATTCTGTGGGCAAAATAAATACTGAATGATTCAGGAAGGATCAAAAGAAAATGGAAAGAATATACAGAGTCACAGTGTCAAAAAAGAATCAAACTGAAGGGAGGAATACAAGCTGCACTGAAGGAATTTGGGGAGGGGGGAGAAACAAGCTTCCAAGAATTAACAGAATATCCACTGAGATGTTTGAACAAATGAATGTATTGCTGGAGGAACTTACCAGTTTGTGCCAAGAAATATGAAAGACAGCTACCTGGCTAGTTGAGTGAAAGAGACAGATATATGTCCCCATTCCAAAGAAAGACCATCCAACAGAATGTGGAAATTATCAAATCAAAAAACCAAACACCAAACTGACTGCTATCATTTTGATTCTGATTCATAGCAGCCGCATTGGGTTTCTAAGGCTGTAAATCTTTATGGAAGTAGATTGTTTCAACTTCCTCTTATAGAGCAGCTTGTGGGTTTGAACAGACAACCACCTTCTTAGCATCCGAATGACTCACCCACTACACCATCAAACTCCTTAATTATCAAACATATCATTAACATCACATACAAATAAATTTTTGCTGAAGATAACTCAAAAACAGTTTCAATGGTATATTGACAGTGAATGTCCAGATAGATATTCAAGCTGGATTCAGAACAGAATGTGAAATAAGGGATATCATTGCTGATGTCAGAGAGATCTTGGTTGAAAGCAAAGAATACCAGAAAGATATTCACCTGTGTTTTATTGACTTGCAACAGCATTTTACTGTGTGGATTATTACAAATTATGGATAACATTGGAAATAATGGGAATTCCATGCCACTTAATTGTGCTCAAGAGGAATCGGCACATAGACCACGAGAGAGTCTTGCAAACAGAACAAGGGGATGTTGCATAATTTAAAATAAAGAAGGGTGTACATCAGAGTTATATCCTTTCAACATATTTATTTAATCTGCATGTTGAGCAAGTAATCCAAGAAGCTGGATTATAAAAAAGAGGAATTCAGTATCAGGATTGGAGGAAGAATCATTAACAACATGCAATATGCGGATGACATAACCTTGCTTAGGGAAAGTGAAAATGACTTGATGCGCTTGATGATGAAGATCAAAGACTATAGTCTTCATTATGGATTGCAACTCACCATAAAGAAAAGGAAAATTCTCACAACTACACCAATAAGCAACATCACAATAAATAGAAAAAAAGATTGACATGTTCAGGGATTTCATTTTATGTGGATCCACAATTCATGGAAGCAGCAGTCAAGAAATCAAATGTTATATTGCACTGGGCAAATCTGCTGCAAAAAGATCTTTTTAAAGTGCTGAGAAGTCAATGTCATTTTGAAGAATAAGGTGTGCTTAACCCAAGCCATTGTATTTTCAATTACCTCATGTGCATGTGAAAGTTAGACAATGAATAAAGAAGACAGAAGAAGAGTTGATGGTTTTGAATTATGATGTTGGTGAAGAATTCTGAAAATACCATAGAGTGCCAGAAAAAGGTACAAATCTATCCTAGAAGAAGTGCAGCAAGACTGGTTCTTAAACTGAGTATGACCATACTTCATCTCATCTACTTTGGTCATGTTGTTAGAAGAGACCACTCTCTGAAGAAGCAAAGCATGCTAGGCAAGGCTCAGTGAAAAGCAGGAAGACCCTCAATGAGGTGAACTGACACTATGGTTACAATACTGGGCTAAAGCAGAGCAAAAATTATGAAGATAGAACAGTACTAGGCAGTGTTTTGTTGCACATAGGGTCTCTATGAGTCAAGACCAACATGATGTAATATAATAACAACATACATTATATATATATATA
>NW_006922260.1:781019-801248 GCF_000298275.1 Orycteropus afer afer | reverse complement strand
ACCAGAGCTCCTATATATATATATATATATATATGTGTGTGTGTATATATATATATATATATATATGTGTGTGTGTGTGTATATATATGTGTATATATATATATATATATATTCCTGCTCTGGTGGAGCAGTGAATAAGGCATTGGCTGGTAAAGAGAATGTTGATGGTTCAAACTCACCAGCTGTTCCACATAAGGAAGATGAGGCAATTTACTTCTATAAACAATTACAGCCTTGGAAACCCAAGGCAGTTGCTATGAGTCAGAATCCACATCATTGCAGTGGATTTGTGTTGTATGTGTTTGCTTCTCTAGAGAACTCAGCCTAAAACACTCTGCTACTATTGATATTTTGGTGTCTTCCAGTTAGACACATGTGGTAGATAAAACATTGCCAAAAATAATGAATTTTGAGTACTTTGACTTGTGAGTTTTTAAGACATTCTCTTCAAACTCATACTAGCAGCCACTATTAGCTTTTTCTATTCGTAGTGAATTAATGTACATGGCATGTTATACTCAAAGTATAGTTACAAAATCTTATTATAACTCAATTTAACCAATCATGAAGGATGATTGCCTTTCTCTGCAATGTGCTTTACAGAGAGGCATACAAAATAAATTGTGCACATAGCACAAAATTTGCTTTAAAAGTGATGCACTCCAAACATATTATCCTGATTTAATTTTAATAGATACAGAAAGTTTCAAATTTAAAGTTAACAAACACACATGTGGAAACAATTTTGTTCATATATATTTAGTAAAATAAATTCTAGAGTTCTCAACACTAGGACTATTGTAGTCCAAATTTCAGAGCAACTCTCTCTCTTTCTCTCACACACATACACACAATCAGACTTACACACACACACACACACACATCTATGGCTTATTGTAGTCATCATATTATTTTTGTTTTTCCTATTTATAGGCAAAGTACTGCAGTAGAAGAAAGTAGAAAAAGAGAATAACCTACCTGATCTCTATTGCTGTTGACATTAGTAGTATAGGTTTGTTGACTGGAGTAGATATAAGGACAAATTGTTTTAATTTTCCTGTGAAATTAATTAATTCACATTATCAAAAGACTTACTTAAGGAACCCCCATTGGGTTTCCAAGGCTTTAAATCTTTAGGGAAGTAGATTGTACCATATTCTTCCCTCAGCTCAGCTGGTGGGTTTGAACTGCTCACCTTCTGGTTAGCAGCCAAAGGTCTTAACCACTACTCCACCAGAGCTCTTATTGATGGCTTAAAACACCCTCAAAAAACAAACTGACTGCTATTGAGTCAATTCTAACTCACAACAACCCCCATTAGGTTCCCAAAGTGGTAAATCTTTATAGAAGAGGGTTGTCCCATCTACCTTCCTCAGAACAGCTCGTGAGTTTGAACTGCCAAACTTCTGGTTAACAGCCAAATGCCTTAGGCACTGCATCACCAGAGGTCCTTATTAATAGCTTGCTGTTGTTGTTGTTATATGCCGTTGAGTTGATCCCAACTCATAGCGATCCCTCCTTGGGTTTCTGAGGCACTATCACTAAGGAAGTAGATTGCCTCATCTTCCTTCCAAGGAGTGGCTGGTGGATTTGAAGTGTCATCCTTCTGGTTAGCAGTCAAGTGCCTTAGCCACTATGCTACCAGAGCTCCCTATTAATAGCTTAAGGTAACTTTAATATATTATGTAGATATATTGATTGTTAGGAGGTCTGGTGGTGGTTGACTGCCAACTAGAAGGCTGCCAGTTCAATCCCACCAGCCACTGCTCAAAAGGAAGATTGAGCAATCTACTTCCATAGTTATATCACCTCAGAAACCCAAGGAGGGGTTGCTATGGGTCAGATTCGGCTTGTCAGCAGTGAGATATTGATTGTTTAACTTCTTTTGGCAGAGATCCAAAATAGCATTTTTTGTTGTTTTTATTGGGTGCTGTGGAGTTGATGCCTACTCATAGTGACCTTATATACAGCAGAATGAAATATTGCCCAGTCCTGTGGCATCATCAGAATTGTTGCTATGTGTGAGCCCATTGTTTCCCATACTGCATCAATGGCAGTAGTTTAGGCAAAATAAAATTTATTTTTCTTTTGTGAATATCCATGTGGCAAGGAATCTCCACTCCATGATGTATCAAGAATTTAAACTTCTACTTTTTATACCCATCTCGTATTTTTGAGGTGTTTCTGTTTTTCAGGCTTATTCATAAAGACCAATGCTGAAGTTTACATTTCATCCAAAGTATGAAGTAAATGGGGAAAGAGAGTTTATTCTTCTACTTTTTAAGGACATAACACAGTACTTTATGTGCAGTTTGATTAAACAGAACTTAGTATTATGATTAAACTCAGCTTCAAATGAAGGCAGAATTTGAGAATTTCATTTTAGATAACCATATACCCACTTTGAGGACTGAGGTGTGCCTGACACAAGCCATGATATTTTCATTTGATTCATATGCATGTGGAAGCTAGATAATAAAAAAGGAGGACTGAAGAAGAAGTGATTCACTCAAATTGTGGTGTTTGAAAAGAATAATAGATATACTAAAGACGATTGGAGGAATGAATAAACCTCTTGGAGGATGTACAACAAGAATACTCCTTAGAATCTCTTATGGAGTAACTTCATCTTGCTTGTTGAGGACACATTTACAAAAGGAAAATACCTATGAAATATATTTGTTAGAAGGTCAGTGAAAATTTAGAAAATCTTTTATGAGATGATGGATTGACTCAGTAACTTCAATAATGTGCTTAAACATACCAAATGTGAGGATGGCACAGGTCCAAGTCATGTTTCTTTCTGTTATGAATAAGGTTGCCATGAGACACAACTGATTCCACAGCAACATAGCAACCACACACCCCAGTAAAAATTATGAATAAAACTTATGATAATTAATAAACACTTAAATAAGCCTATTATTATTCGTTAATAGAACTATGAAAATTGGGCTCTAACAATGGTAACATGGAAATCACAAGTTCCAACTCCATATGAACTTTGTTTTTTTCCATAGTAAAATAATTTTTTTTCCCTGATAATCTAGATTTCTAAGCCAGCCAAAGAAAACCAAAAATGGCCTATTACTAGGCAGAAGTTATCCTGGAAACCTGGAAGTAAATCAGAATAGGACATATTCTACCCCAACCCTGAGCAAAAAGGATTAGCCACAAAAGAAAAGTATTAAAAAGCAAAGACGGAACTTTGAGGACTGCAGTGCAATTTGCCCAAACATTGGTGTTTTTGGTTGCCTGATACACATGCAAAAGCTGGACATTGAATAAGGAAGACCAAAGAAGATTATTGAGTTAAATTATGATGTTGGCCAAGAATATTGACTAGACCATGATCTGTGAGAAGAATGAACAAATGTCTTGGAAAACATACAGCCAGAATGCTCCTTAGATGTGATAACGGAGAGGTTTCCTCTCAGATACTTTGGATATGTTATCAGTCCCTGGAGGATGACATCATGTCAGGTAAAGTAGAATGTCAGCAAAAAAAAAGGAAAACACCCAATGAGATGGATTTACACAGTGGCTGCAACAATTCATTCAAACATAGCAATGATTGTGAGGATGGTGTAGTTTCATTCTGTTTTGCATGGGATCACTATAAATTGGGGCCACTTTTATGTCACTAACAATAATGTCATATTAAGTCTTTCTGAACTTATTTCTTCCTTATTATCAGATTCAACCAGCATTATATATTTAATTAAATACACTAGAATAATAATTTAAATAATAACTATATTAGGGCAAAGAATAAGAGTGTTAACACAGCCATTAGACAACCCAGCAAAGTCACACTTTATCTCTGCAAGTAAAAGCAAACTACTTCTTGTTGTCCCTGAAGATAGGTATAGAGAAATATGAACAGGTGTACAGTGTTATGATAACTGGCTTGCTAAAACTGAAATAACACTGCAATTAGGTCACTGCCTGATAATTTTATAACTATTCATAAGCTTCATCCATGATTCATCAACGTTCTGCTCAGGCCAAACTGGAAAAAATAAAAATAAAATGAAATGGATTTTTATAAGAATTACAGTCCTTTCATTTTCAAGTTTTTGATAGTGCAGTGACCTTTTAAATTCCATGAAGATTATGTATTACATATTTTTTATTAATCTAGTTAGGAGGAGAAGCTCCTGGGATACTCATTTTACTCTTCATCATATAATAATCCTCATTCCATTGATCAAGAAGTCAATATGGACATTTTACCACTTTTCTGAATACATGTTAATTATATATCCAGACTGAAAAGATAAGCTACATATTTGTCTAAGGATGGAATTGTGTTCCCCCCACCCAATCCACCCTACCCCCCAAAAAATATACATCTTGAAATCCTAATCCGTATGCCTGCATGAAGATTTTGGTTTTGGTATGCCTTAGATGTCATCTTATTTGGAAATAGGCTTTTCTTTGTTGTATTAATGAGACCATATGACAGTAGAGTGTGTTCTAAAAATCACATCTGAGTTAAAAGGAGCAACATAAACCCATAAAAACAAGGACAAACATAGGAAAGGTATAAGCCAAGTAAAGATGACCAAGGAACCAAGGAACACTGAGGTTACAGAATCTGGAAGAGATGAGGACCCTTCCCTAGAGGTGCTGGAGAGAGATATTCTATGAAGTCAGTGCTCTAGATTTGGACTTAAAAGCTCCTTAACTTCAAATTTTTGTTCTTTAAAGCCACTATATGTAGTATTTTTATTATAGCAGCACTAAGAAAATAAGATATATTCGTTAAGAATAAAATTTTGTATATCACTGGATCTTCATAGGATTCCATTATAAATGTGGGCAACAATAAATTTTGGGATCTAGAAATTAATGTAAATTCCTGAAAGAACAGATTATTTTTCTTCTTTCTATACACAGTCATATTAGGAAACATCCTTGTTTTTTTTTTAAAGAAGGTTTGACTAAAGTTAAAGAAAATGCTACCCCAGAATCAACAAAGATGAAAAGTTTGAATGAAAAACTATAGCTTCTTACAGTTTTCTTCAAGTATCACCCACTAGTGTGTGAGAGCTCTAAACACTGAGGCGCTTGCCCTTAGTAAAATGGCTGGCTTAGGTCTGAGACCAGACACCATCTTAATACTTGCTTATTTCTCTAGCAATATTTATATTTGTAAATATTTAAAAGCTTACAACTAAACTGTTGTGCATAGGGTCGCTATGAGTCGTAGGTGACTTGACGGCACCTAACAACAACAACCACCACCACCAAGGGAATGTTTTCACTGCAGTTAAGCTAGGGATATGAAAAGAATATCCCTGGGGGTGTCCTTATGCAAATGGATTATCAGATATTTCCAGTGTCTACTACCTTCTTAAAATATATATGGCTCACATCGTTATTTCAATAGAATTTACGTAAGAAAGAATGCTTTGCAAGTATCTTGTGACTGCCATATGTATCCCCTTATGTAATTTAAGTCATAACCAGTCTCAATAGTCCACCATATACATTGTATCAAACCCTTTCATTTCCTCACTTAAGGATATCCTATCTTCCACTTCTCTGAATCACTAAGCAACAATCATAAATTTTACGTGATTAATCCCTGCTTTTACCATATAAATTTACCCTCTTACTTCCTGTATTTTAGAGCATTTGGTTTTCTGTTTACGAGACTAGTGTATCCCCAGTTCAGATTGTTTTTGAACTTCAAAGAATCTCCTTTTCTTTTTTTTTTTTTTACCCTCTTTGGTAACATGTTCTTACTCTTTAAGTTTTTTGGTGTCAAATATGTGGAAATTAAAGGCACATTATCTTCAGCAACCCCAGAGTTATCAATGACCCACAAGCTTTGGTACTGTGGTAGGCCTTTTGAGCCCTTCCTATATTCACAGATTCTCATAAGCTGCTCCTGGTAAGTCTTCTCAAATTGAGCTCCATTTCTTTGCACTGACACTTTTGAAAATTTATTTTTGGCTTTCTTTCATTTTCTGTTTGCTTTTTCAACTTTTCGACAAGCTCACTGCTAAATTAATTTGTCTTAGGCCAATACCACAAGACTCCGGGTCTGATAATCTGATTTTAGGAGAATCAAAATCTTAGCCCATTTAGTTTTGAACTCATCTTTGTCCTTAAAGTTCACATTTCAGGTTTCAGTGCATATTTATGCTTTAGTATACATAAAGGTTTTGCATACATAATGATTTCATAGGATGTATGTCCATTTTAGTAAAATGAGGGATACTAGCTCTAGGAAATCAGCAGAGCTACTCTGAGGTACTTCAATGTCTTATATAAACAAACATTTTGGCCCTCGGATTATTTATTATTTATTTTGGAATGCTAACATACCTTTACTAAATACAGTCTGGAAAATATGTGGCCATTTTAGAGTTCTTTCAAATAACCCAAGTTAAATTTTCTACACAGTAAATTATAAAAGAAAGGCATAATTCTTCTAAAAGACATGATAGAAGTAAAAATGCTTCTCTGAAAGATACTACTTCCAATGAACTAAATACAATAAAGAGCTATCACATCAGAATTCTGCTTCTAGTTCATAACGTTATGTTTAAGTCTCTATTTGGTTGAAAGTCATGGGTGACATTTTTAAGTACTATCTAAGTTTTTAGTTCTTTTCTCTATCAAGAAAAAAATTGTTTCTTGTGCCTGGGGACTTCTTATAGTTACTTTGAGAAACTGATATAAATCAGTATATTTAAAAATGATCTAAAAGTTAGAAAAAGATAATTGTTTGTTTTAGTTGTATAGAAAAGTCTTCAAAGAAAATTATTGTAAATTGTTTCTCTAAAGGATCCTAGAGAGCATGTAAAAATATGGTTAAGGAAATATGATAATTTCCTACTTCTGTGTGGCATTAAAAGTAGCTCTGGTGGTGTAGTGCCTAAGACATTTGACTGCTAACCAGAAGGTTGGTGGTTCACACCCACCATTCACTCAATGGAAGGAAGACTAGGCAATCTTCTTTGGTAAAGATTTACCACCTCAGAAATCCAAAGGGGGTCGCTATGAATCGGAATCACCTTGGTGTCAGTGAGTGAGTTGAGCTGGTGTTATGGTTAGAATATTGGGCTGCTAACCAAAAGGTCAGTGGTTCAAACCCACCAGCCCTCTATAGGAGAAAGATGAGTCAATTTCATTCTGTAAATATTTACAGTCTTGGAAACACTATGGGGCATTTCTACTCTGTCCTATGGGGTCACTCTGAATTAAAATAGACTCATTGGAAGTGCTTTTGGTTATGTCATCTTAAAAAGTTAGATGAAAATATTTCTTCAAAGAACTAACTTTGCTTTAATAATGAGTAAGTGTTTACATAAATTAAATAGTCTTAATCTTCTCAGACTTGTTAATCTGCTTCCGTAGAGATACTGTCTTGGAAATCCAAGGAGTGGTCGCTATGAGTAAGAATCAACTCGATGGCAGTGAGTTTGGTTTTTGAATCTTCCCACAAAATAATGAAAATAAATTTATTCTAGCAAAATGTTATATTTATATCAACCATGAAAGCAAAATTTTAAAAGTAAACCCTTTCTAAGTAACTTCTTGTTGTTGTTATGTGCCATCGAGTCAGACCTGACTCATAACGACCCCTTCTCGGGTTTCTGAGGCAGTACCACTATGTAAGTAGATTGCCCAACCTTCCTTCCGAGGAGTGGCTGGTGGGTCTGAATTGCCAGCCTTCTGGTTACCAGTCAAGTGCCTTCGGCACTACGCTACCAGAGCTCCTAAGTACCTTAAGATAGATATTATATGAAATTTGTTTTACTCAAGGAAAATAAATAGTTTATTATTATTACTAATTATAGATTGACAAAAAATAGAAGGCTCATGGGACTGAGATAATTTAGATTTCCTTATAACAGCTTTCTGAGTTCCTAGCACTGAGAACACCAAGTGCAAAGCAAGAAAAACAAAGTAAAAAGCCCTTTAAGGCAGGCTTATAAGGACCGTCCTTAAAAAATACAAAAATAAAAAATCCTTAGATCCCCCATTTAGGATATGGTGACAACTGTCTCTGTCGAGATAACCACCTATCAACACTACTACAACTGCAATAATAATAAGGAAAAATAATAAGAAAACTAAAATGAGAGGGACCACCTCCGTGCTACAAACCAACCCAATTAGATCTATCATGTTTTCAATTGAAATACTAGAGGTGTGGCTCCACAAATAACTAAGTGATCTGCCATCTTTTTCCAGAGCTTCGGGTATTCAGAAACAAGTAAGGCTGAGAAAATTAAGAAAAAAAACCTTGCAGACAAGGCAGCTAAACAAGCTGCTTTGTAAATTATTCTTGCCATTATAATCAATAAGGAAAGAACTTTCCCAAAGTTGTTTATTAATTATTCTAATTTTCATGAATTGAACTTAGAAATTTTTTTTTCTTTTTAATATCACAAATTAGCTCAAACAAGTTACTGGAACATGAGAAAAAGATATACAGCTTACCAAGAAAGCAGTAGAAATTGAAGGAAATTCTACCTACCATAGTCATGTATTTCTAAAATTTGAGATATTTTAACTGCTCTATTTATTTCATCTAAATTTTCAAAATAATTGTTGTTGTTGTTATGTGTTGTCAAATCAGACCTGACTCATAACAACCCCTCCTTGGGTTTCCAAGGCAGTATCACTACAGAAGTAAATTGCCCAACCTGCCTTCCAAGGAGTGACTGGTGGGTTTGAAACGCCAGCCTTCTGGTTAGCAGTCAAGTGTCTTAGGCATTGTGCTACCAGAGCTTCTAACTCAAAGTAATTAATGTCAAACTATTCTTAGCTTTTTTTGCATTAATTCTACAACAAATTTATAGAATTTGTAGTTTATCATCTCGGAAACATAAAGGGGGTCACCATGAATCAGAATTGTCCCCGAGAGCAGAGAGTTTTGTTTTTGGTTTAGGTTTTTTTTTTTTTTTTTCCCCCAATAAATTTACTGATGTCCTCTTTTCATTCCTAACATCATTTATATGGGAGCTCTGGTGGTGCAGTGACTAAGATGTTCAGCTGCTAACCAAAAGGTTTGTGGTTTAAACCTACCAACTACTCCACGGAAGAAAGATGAGGTAATCTGCTTCTGAAAAGACTAAAGGCTTGGAAACCCTGTGGAACAGTTCCACTTTGTCTTGTAGGGTCACTATGTGACAGAACTTAGTCAATGGAAGTGTTTGGTTTGTTTTTGTTCTTCAAACTACCTAAGCCAATTTAAAAATTTATCATTAAGATTAACCAATTATTTCTCAATAATAAGGCTCTGAAATCCATGTTGCTTCAGAGAAGGTTTTGAAAAGACCCTCCTGAACCAAATGAAACTCTTTTAAGATAAGAGAAAATAAAATAAATAATGTGGACAGTAAAGAGATCTAAAATAAAAATAATAAAATGTCTTAATTCAGTTACTAGAAATTAGGTGGATCACCAAACGACAACAACAAAAATAAAAACCTGCAGACAAATATGATTATAGATTAAGAAGATATAAGAGAAATAAAAATTGTAATTGAAATATGAACTTCTCAAAAAACTTTATTCAACAGAAAATATGTTTTATAATATGTAACCAAATACTCTTAAATTAATTTCCAAGATTTTTAAGTAACTTATCCATATCAAATTAAATTAATATACATATAATTGAAGTGTATAGGCTCATAATTTCCATGCTATAACACAGATATCCTGATATTTAAATTTAGTAATAAAATATGTTCATTCTTGACAGCTAAAAAGTGGTACTATAAAGAAATATGCTACAGAGACAAGAAAATGAAAAAGTTTATTCAAATAATTTTCATTCAATTTAGGCAACATTTTTATTTGCTGCAACTAAAAATTTAATAGGTTAATTTAGAAAAGTATTTAAGAACTTTAAAGTGAAAATAGCAAAGAATTGACAAAATTCTCTTTAACTATTACTTTGAAGAATTGTTTTTATTATCCATGCAATCTGTTTCAAAATGCTAGCAAAATGAATTCCTGAGTCTAAAAAGCTAGGTTCAAACTGGTTCAAACCAGTTCAAGGTTTGGAACCTTTAATAAATTTTTCTGTCTCTGTTTTTTTTGTTTGTTTGTTTACTTTGACAAAACATGCATTCTTACTTTTTGATTCTAGTAACCATCAAGAGTTAGTCCAGCTGATAAAGGAGATGAAGAAATACAGTTTACATACTCTCAGTCCCAGACCTGTCGAATAAAGCACAGCTGAGTACAGTTAGGATTGAAAAACAAGCAGTAAAGCAAGGCAAGAAATCATCTCTTTTTCTCTCTCTCTCTCTCTCTCTCTATATATATAAATATATCAAGTCAAAAAGAGAAAAAAAAAATGAAAAAAAACCCTCTAAATGTCATTAGCTATTGTTTTAAATATATATAGCAAATGTTTTTTTTTTTTTTTATTGGATTCTTCATTTAAATATCACAATACTTTTTTGTTATGTATTATAGAAGCAGAAACTATAAAGCTACAAATAAATGTAATTTTTCTTTGCATATTTATATTTCATTACATTTCAAATCATTTTCCTGTGCAATATGTAACTCATGTTATGTACATAGAATATATCAGTTATTAATTGCTGAGGAACAGATCATGAAAAATCTAGTTGCACAAAATTACAACCAATTTCTATTGCTTACTGATCTGTGAGTAAGCTATATGATTTTTCCAGTTTTGACTAAGCTCACTCTCTTGTTGTTGATTAACAGACGTTTGAGTAGTCAATTCTAAAGTTATTGGTTGGGGCTTATATCTGTGGCTACTGGGATAATTGTTTTTTTTCTCCACGTTGTCTCTTAATGTTCAGCAAGATAACTTCAACTTCACATGGGGGTAGTTGTTTTTTAAGAGTGTGGAATGAAGCATGTAAGGCTTCATGATGTCTTGGCTGGAAACTAAAAAGAAGCCTTTCTTTTTCTGAATTCTCTCTTTCAAGGAAAGTTGTAAACAGAACCCAGATTAAAGGGATAGGAGAATAAATTCTACTTTTTGATGAGAGAAACTTAAAATAATATTTGAAAAGATTGTTATAGTTGTTGTTATGTGCCGTCGAGTCAAACCAGACTCATAGCAACCTCTCCTTGGGTTTCCGTGGCAGTATCACTACAGAAGTGGATTCTCCATCTTTCTTCCGAGGAGTGGCTGGTGGGTTTGAACAGACAGCCTTCTGGTTAGCAGTCAAGTGCCTTAGGCACTACTTTACCGGAGCTCCTGTTATAGTTGTCAGCCTCAAATGTCCCTCCTAACTTGATATATACTCTTATATAGTCCCCTTAAGGTTCTACCAAAATCCATCAGTTTTACTAATAGAATATTTCAAGGGTGATTGTCACTTTTTTGGCTGTTTTAAAAGGCAGGATAGCTTTGCCATTGATTTTTTTTTCTCTTTGATTATTACTTCTCAGCACTGTCAGCTGTCATATTGTAAGTAAATCTATTGAAAGCTGTCATATTATAAGTAAATCCATGTAATATGGAACTGAATTGTTTTGCCAACACTTAGAAGCAGATACTCCAGCCAAGTCAAATCTTATTAGATGGCATCTCTGTCCATCATCTCAACTGGAATTTCATCAGAGACCATGAGTCAGCCTATGCATCAAAGTGTTCATGAAGTCTGAAATCTCAAATAATATGTAACATAATTTATATTTCTTTAAACTGGCAAATTGTGGGGTAATTTTTTATACAGCAATAGAAAAGTAATAAAGGTATTGATACATAGAAGATAATAATTGTGACTATTGTTGATAAACAATCTATCATGTAAAACATTAAGAGCATTAATCCACTTTGTGAAGAAAGAATTCAGCTAATATTGGTCTTGTTTTACAGTTTACTAATACAGCTTATCTGCTATGATTAGACATCAAATGCCTGTAAATTATATTTCCTTATTCTAGAATATTGTATGTCATTGAATTCCTTATCCAAAGCAACACACACACACACACACACACAAATTAAGGGCATTTGTTGATGCCATATCAATGAAGAAAGTATTGTTGTGATTTGAAAGGGAAGCAGGTTGGGAAATGAGTGAGATACAAATATTTAACAAAGTGATAAAAAACATTTTTTGATAAGATGTAATAACCTGGTGTTAAATTCATCCTCTACTTTTTTGAAAAAGAAGCTGATGGAGAGACTTTACATAGACCCTTCAAGTCAGAAAAAAAAAAAACCTCCAAATGTCATAAGCTATTGTTATACATATATATAGACACTGTTTTTTATTGGATACTTCATTTAATTATCACAATAATACCTTTATGTTATGTATTATAGAAGCACAAACTGAAACTCAGAAATGTTAGGATTCTCAGCCAAGAAGGACCTTTTAGTAATACACAAAACTCAGAAATTCTAAAGAGGGGAAAAATACATTTATTTGACAACTACACAAACACATACATACAATAAAAAAGAAACATTACAATCTGTCTTGATTATCTTGTGCTGCTATAATAGAAATACCATAAGTATATAGCTTCTATCTATCTTTCAATAGATAAATTGAAATATGTTTTCTCACAGTTTAGGAATCTGGAATTCCAGATTCAAGGCACCAGCTGCAGGGCAAGTCTGTCTCTTTCTGTTGGCTCTGGAGGAAAGCTTTTATCTCCTTTCAACATCTGTGGACCCAGTGTTCCTTGGATATCTACATGTGTCTTGGTATCCATCTTTCCCTGTTTCTAGGAGTTTCTTAGCACAGGGACCCTGAGTTATAAGGACATGTTCCACTATTTGTTGTTTTTCTTGGTAGCAGTCAAGTCCCACCACCTCTGCTCTCTTGTTTAATCTCTTTTATATCTCAAAAGAGATTACCTCAAGTTACAATTTAATCCTGTAGATTGTATCTTCCCTCATTAACAAAATAAATATCATTTAATACTCGTCAGCATAACTAAATCCTGCCTCATTATCCACAAGTAGAGATTAGGATTGACAACACATAAGACAATATCAGATCACAAAATTGAGGACAACTAAACAATATAGGGAACTGTAGCCTAATGAAGCTAACACATGTTTATGGAGGATGCAATTCAATTCATAAACAATCTTATCAAAAAACAGAAAATTAAAGGAACACTTTTGAGATACTAGGACTCAAATTTCTTAATATACAAATTAAGCTTTAACAAATCAATTTTAAAAAATAATATAAACAATATATTACATCCAGATATAACAGACTATAACTATAAAAACAGTTTTCATATTGATCCAATATACAAAACAAATGTTAATCAACAGCAATAAAATAATTTCATCTATCACACTTTCAAAAATTTAATTACACTAATATTGACAATGGTGTTAAATAAATAAATAAAAATAAGCACTCCAATACACTGAGATCAAAGTGTAATTGGTGAGATATCGCTAAAAAACACTTTTCTGTATACTCATATAAATATATGTTGAGGTTGTTGTTAGATGCCATAGAGTAGGCTCAAACTCATAGCAACCCAATGTGAACTAGAACAAAACACTGCCTGATCCTGTGCAGTCCTCACAATCCTTGCTATGTCTGATTATGTTGTCACAGCCAAGGTCAATCCAAATTGTTGAAGACCTTTCTCTTCTTTGCTGACACTACAATTTAGCAAGCATGATATCCTTCTTCAGGGAATGGTCCCTTATGACAACATGACCAAAGTAGGTGAGATTGAGTCTGGCCATCCTTACTTTTAAGGAGCATTTAAGCTGCACTTTTTTCAAGCCAGATTTGTTCATTCTTCTGGCAATCTATGGTATTTTCAGTATTCTTCCCAAATACCATATTTCAAATGTATTAACTCTTCTTTGGTATTTCTTATACATTGTCCAGCTTTCCCATATATATGAGATGATTGAACAGACCATGGCTTTGGTCAGGTGCACCTTAGTTTTCAAAGGGACATCTTTGTTTCTTACCACTTTAAAGTCATCTTTTGTAGCAGATTTGCCCAGTACTTCTGCTTCCATGGATGTTGACTGTAGATACAAGTAAAACAAAATCCCTTACAATTTCAATCTCTCCCTGTTTATCATTATATTGCTTATTGTCCAGTTGTGAGGATTTTAATTTTCTTTATCCTGAAATAATCCATACTGAAGACTGTAGTCTTTGAACTTCATCAATAACTGTTCAAGTTATCTTCACTTTCAGCAAGCAAGGTGGTGTCATCTGCATATCGCAGGTTGTTAATGATTCTTCCTCCAATACTAATAATAAATTCTTCTTCATGTAGTCCAGCTTCTCAGATTATTTGTTCAGCATACAGATTGAATAAGGATGATGAAAGGATACAACCCTGATGCACACACTTCCTGCTTTTAAACCATGTAGTCTCCTCTTGTTCTGTTCAAAGGACAATCTCTTGATCAATGTACAGGTTCTTCACGAGCACAATTAAATGCTCTGTTATTCCCATTCTTTGTGGTGTTAACCATAATTTAACATGATCTACACAGTCAAATGCCTTTGTGTAGTCAATAAAATACAGGTAGACATCTTTCTGGTATTCCTTGCTTTCATCTAAGTTCCATCTGACATCAGAAATGATATCCCTTGTTGTACTTTCTCTTCTGAATCCAGCTTGCATTTCTGGAAATTCTCCATCAATAAAGATAATTTTGAATTATCTTCAGCAATATTTTACTTGCATGGTATATTAACGATATTATATTATTTCCCCATTCTGTTGGATCACCTTTCTTTGGAATGGGCACAAGTATTGATCTCTTCCAGTCAGTTGGCCAGGCAGCTTTCTCCCATATTTCCTGGCTTAAATGAGGAAGGGCCTCCAGTTCTGCATTTGTTGGTTGAAATATCTCAATGGGTATTCCGTCAATTCTTGAAGCCTTGTTTTTTGCCAATTCCTTCAGTGTAGATTGGTCTTCTTCCTCCATTACCATTGGTTCCTGGTCATATGCTACCTCCTGAAATGGTTGGCCATCGGCCAGTTCTATTTGTTACAGTGACCTTGTGTATTCCTTCCATCTCCTTTTCATGCTTCCTACATCATTCAATATTTTTCCCAGAGAATCCTTCAATATTGTTACTCAAGTCTAGAATTATTACTTCAGTTCTTTCAGCTTGATAAATACAAAGTTTTTTGGAGTTCTAACTCCAGGTCTTTGCACCTTTCATTGTAATATTTTATTCTGTCTTCTTGAGCCACCCTTTGAAACTGTCTCTTCTATTCAGGAAGTCCTATACCCACCTGGTTTTATACTCCCAGTGTTAAGTGACTCACTTGAATTAAACATAGGGGCAACTTTTCTGTTTTAACCACCCAAAGTGTTCCATGGCCCTTGAGTATCATCTTTAGTCTCTGATAGAATTTTATCTCCTCAGTCTAGCTACTTATCTGGACATAACATCTGTGTGAGGTGTGGTTTGTCTGAAGCATAAGAACACTAGTAGAGTTAGGAACAGGTAGGGCAATGGCCATTGGACTCCAAGGACAGATGTTCCAACCTCTGGTGAATCCACATATATATTCCACAAAAGTGTCCACCTACCATAAATTGTACAAAGATTTGCAGCTTGTCTTTAACCATAGCTAAAGAAAATAACATAGGAGCTCTGGTAGCTTCGTGTCTAAGGCACTTGACTGCTAACCAGAAGGCTGGCAGTTCAAACCCACCAGCCACTCCTCGGAAGGAAGGTTGGGCAATCTACTTCCATAGTGATACTACCTCAGAAACCCAAGGAGGGATCACTATGAGTTGGGTTGACTGGATGGCAAATAATAACAACAAAAAAGAAAATAACATTGTAACTTTGTCCAGTTAGATGAAAAGATATTTATCTTCCCACCCAGGCCATATTCTTCCCCTCCCTAATATCATGAGAGTTGGAACTTAGACAAAGGTATATTTATGTGTATATGTGTGTGGACATGTATGCTGACCTTTTTGATCCCCTCTGCTAAGGTCTTGGGAAGAGGCTTTGGGAAAGTCTGTCATTTTAAAATTAGATACAACTAATCAAAAGAGAATAAGCATTTATGACCCTACACTTATTCATCATTGCACAGTTGAAAACATAGACTAGAAAAAAGTAAAACAGTTTCACACCATATTAGTAATTTGCATGTCCATAGTATAATCTATACTTTAAAAGCTAGGAGCTTTGGTGGCATAGTACCTAAGGCATTTGACTGTTAACTAGAAGGCTGGCTATTCAACTCCACCAGCCACTCCTTGGAAGGAAGACTGCTCAATTTACTTCTGTAGAGATATGGTCTTGGAAATCCAAGGAGGGGTTGCTGAATCAGGTTCTACTCAACTGCAGTGAGTTTAGTTTTTGGTTTTATGTGACCACATAAGACTTTGGCCTTAAAGCAAAGCCCATGTATCTATTGATTTCACTAATATTTGTATTTGTGTTAAACAGGGGAATTGATTGAATGTTGTGTGGGCAGGGTGTCACCCTCTCACCCAACTTTACAACTAAAAGTGACATGAATCAGGCCCTATGAAACTTACAGAAAATTTGCAGTAAACATTATCTATTTTCCATCCTTATTTTCTCATTATCATTATTTGTTAATGCAAGTGTCACTTATAGAAGCTTGCTGAAAGGAATTGACCTCTAGACTTTTGTTTCTTTCCTTACAGTAAAGAATTCTGACAACAGGGCATATGGCTCTCTTACTGTTCATATGTCTTTGCTTTTGATGGTTTTTGGCTAGCAGCAGTGCAACTCTCTCTCTAGACCATATTCATCCACTTATGTCCCAAGTACAAACAGCTAATTGCACTTCCCACAGACTAAGCAGACTGTACAATTCTTTAAAATTCTAAATAAAGTGACACTGTGAACAGTTGATTTAATTTGGCGGCAGAGGGTTTAACAAAACAAAAATCCCCAAGTCTTCCTTTATGTAACTTGTTTCTCAAACAATAAGAATACTGAGTCACAAAGAAAAATTAAAGAATGGCCTCAAGTCAGTCATTTAAACTTATGTCTTATATATAGGTGTATGTAATATATAAGTGGCATGCTCTTGGTAATTATTATCTTTTAATAAAATAAACTTTAGCTAAGATAAATAAGGTATATAAGAAAAAGTGGAGTACAAAGATGTAATTTCAAAATGTATGTAAAAAGTAAAAGATAAAATAATTAAAAAGAGAAAGAGGCAGAATATTGGAAAGACCATGGAAAAAAAAATTAGAGAATGAAAGGAGAATGGAGAGAAATTAAAAGAACAGTCAGACTATAAGAGAAGGACATGACTATGGTAAGCAATTTCTGAGGTATCAGTCAAAACACATTGCTCTTGAAAATTTTCTTTTTAAATTAAATTCTTTTAGCATAATTTCACACTACATTTTCATAAATTAATTATCTAATTAACCTTTTGTTCTGCTTACCTAGTGCCGCTCTGACAAGAATATACCACAAACGGAATGGCCTTAACAAACAGGAGTTTATCCTCTTACATTTTGGAGGCTTTAAGTCCAAGTTCAAAGTACCAGGCTCTAAGAACTGGGTGAAAATCTCTCAAACTTGGGGTTGAGCTCTGCCTCCTGCTCCCAGCCCACTGGAGCTAGAGGCTTTTCTTCACTCAGACAGCTGCTGGCTGCTGAGACTTACAAAGCCAAGGTTGACAAGTAAAAAGGCACAGTCCTGATGTTAACCAAACCTCACTGTAGGCCATTAAGTTCATTGAAAGTCTCAAGGTCGGCAGAGTATGACAGGCTGCTGAGAAATGAGACGACTACATGCAGGGTTCAAGTGTGTCATAAACTCGAGACTGTCCCCAAGGCTTCTCCTTATAAACAGGAAGCAGACCATATCCCCAAGGCAGCAGCTACTCAGCTACTGTGGTAGATCCCACCATGGAGTTGATTGCCAGTCTCATTATGGGGAATAACTACCACCAGCTGCCCAGCCACTCAACCGGGCCCAGCCAAGTTGATACACAAGCATAACAACCAAGCATCTTTTCATAGCTCTTCAAATAACCTAAATCTTAAGTCTTTAAAGCAGCATTTTGCAAAGCATATTTGGGAAAATTCAGATTTCTCTTGAAATGATTAATTACTGTAAAGTTTGTTTCTAACTCAATTTACTCTATTTTATATCTCAAATATTTTGAACCATTAATAGTAAACATCCATATTCAAATATTGCCATATTCAATTATGGCATTTACAAATTTGTTACAGGTTTGGAGCCTTAAGGTTCTGCTGAAGAATTAACTGGTTGTTTGTTTGTTTTGAAATTGTTTCATTTGTGTTTCAAGTATCAAGATAAAGTTTCTCTTGCAGTTATGCTTAAGTAAATTGTATTTTAGAGGACAAGCATGGTGTTAATAAAAATTATTTCTATTTCAAATTATTCATCCAATGTAAATCAAAATTATTTCAAACTAGAATGATCTAAAATAAATAAAGATTGACATACTCAATTCATTGGTTGTATTAAACACCACACTGTGTTGTAAATATTATAGCTTTATTTTAAAAAATGCATTATTTGTTCTATACTGAATTTTCTGAAAGGTGTCATTTTGAAAACCAAAATCAAAATAAAAACCAGCAGAATAGCTTTAAGCAATTAAAATCCAGTTGAAATTCACCCCAGTGATTAAAGTGTTGGTTATTTTCTACTTCTTTGTAAAAGGACATTTCATTTTTTCTCCATATATTTTTCATCAACTGTAAAAGAAAAAATCTTCCATTTAAAAAGGAAGAAAAAAATAGTTCATCATATTGCTTCCCCTAAGGAAGCTATGAGTTACAGACAACAAATTAAGAGTGAGTACAGCGTCCTTGTGGTTATTCCTTTCAACATGCAAAACAATTTTCCGTTTCAAATGAGTTTAGCTAATGTGTCTTTGAGATGATTCATAGTTCACTGACAGCTGTTTACCTTCAAGCCCACCTCAGATAATTTACCCTTCTCTCTAGTCACATTTGAATTCTACATAAACATGCTCAGTCAATTCTCCTGGTAATGAGTTAAAGGTTAGATTGTCTTTTGGCAATGGATTTCCATCCAGGTGGAAAACAGAAAAAGAAGTTGCAAATACTTGCAAGAGCAAAATTAAAGACACCAAATTTTAATTGGTCTCCAGGTGTGACTATTTTTATTGACTGAACTCTAATTAGGTGGTGTGAATTCTTCTTATAAGTAGCCTAAATTCATTCAGTTTTGCTTTTCTCTATTTTCTGTTTTTTCTATACTTTGCCAGTCTCATTTTATTTATTAAAATGTATTATACAATATGAAAAACTAATGACTGTCCTAATACATGTCCTTGCAATTCACTATACGGATACAAGTCAAAAAGAGTTTTCAGGACAATTTTTCTCAAAAAAAAAAAAAAATCCTTAACGTCTTATAAGAAGACTGTGGTAAAAAATGTTATGACATATATTCCATTTTTGTCTTATACTGCTGGATTAAATATAACAGCTTACATATTACAGTTTGTAAATTTTTTTTTTCTTCATGTCTCCTATACTTTGGTCATGATTTAGAAGGCAGAAAGATATGCTGGGTAAATTAGAGATACTGTGATGATGGGCTCAAGTATAGCAACTCTGAGGATAGCACAGGACAAGGCAATGTTTCATTCTGTTGTACACAGGGTCACTATGATTCAAAACTGACTTGTAGACACCTATCAACATCAAATTTCTTTGAGTATATTAAACATTCTGTTCTTATAATCTAAGAGATAGGCTGGATTATTTTAAGATTCCAATTTATAGTTGCAGATACTACTCACTGCCATCTAGTCAAATCTGACTCATAGTGATAACTACTTCGGTTTCTGAGGCAGTATCACTATGGAAGTAGATTACTCAACCTTCCTTTGAGGAGTGGCTGGTGGGTTTCAACCACCAGCCTTCTGGTTAGCAGTCAAATGCCTTAGCCACTAAGCCACCAGAGCTCCTGTTACAGATACTGTGATGTTAATATGTTCCATGGTTTGACTTATGTTACACAATTAGTAAAATTAGGAAAGGGGACCAGGCTTGCTGGTATGATAGAGCCTGGTGGAACCCCTGAAACTATGGCCTCTAGCTGCCCTTCGGATGTGGAATTGAACCCACACCTATGGCTTCCAGCCAAACAAAAGACAAGCATATGAGTTGAACATTTACCTGAAGTAGATACACTCTTTGGAGAGATCAATCATGGCAGAAAGAAGGGCTGTTTATGCACAGGGAGACAGCTCAGGGGCAGGAAAGCATGGAGGGATAGA
>NW_006922260.1:777472-780051 GCF_000298275.1 Orycteropus afer afer | reverse complement strand
GAAGGAAGATGGGGCAATCTACTTCCATAGTGATACTGTCTTGGAAACCCAAGGAGGGGTCGCTATGAGTCGGGTCTGACTCGACAGCACATAACAGCAACAACAATAATTTGGTATTAACGTGTTCTGATGGTTGCTTGTGTGTCAACTTGGCTGGGCCTGGTTGAGTGGATGGGCAGCTGGTGGTAGTTATTCCCCATGATGAGAGTGGCAATCAGCTCCATGGTGGGATCTGCCACAAGCAGCTGAGTAGCTGCTTTGGCTATATTGTCAGCTTCCCATATAAAAAAAGCAGCTTTGGGAATGGTCTCTAGCTTATGGCATCCTGAACCCTGCATGTAGCTGTGTTGTTGTTCAGCAGCCTGCCATGCTCTGCCGACCTTGGAACTTACAGTGGACTTGAATTAATGACCTTCCATGTGGTTTGGTAACATCAGGATTGTGCCTTTTTACTTGTCAACCTCAGGCTTAGAAGCCTCAGCAGCCAACTGCTGTCAGAGTGAAGAAAAGCCACTAGCTTCTGTGGGCCGGGAGCATGAGGCAGAGTTAGACCCCAAGGTTGAGGGGCTTTCACCTAGCCCCTAGAGCCTGGCATTTTTAACTTGGACTTAAAGCCCCCAAACTATAAGAGAATAAACTCCTGTTTGTTAAGGCCATCCCATTTGTGGTATATTCTTGTCAGAGTGGTACTAGGTAACCAGAACACCTGTGCAGATTAGAATAATGCCAAGGCTAGAATTTCAGGAGCATGTTATAATGTTTCTAAACCTTTGCTCCACCTTCCAAGATTTCTCTTTGATTCCTTGCTTAGGACTAAGTCATTGCTGTTTTTATGTTTTCCAAAAGATTCTAATAAATCTCCATGACTGAGACTTAGTGGTGGAACAGGTACCAGTTTTAGGATGTGAAACACATGAGATTTTTCTCATTAAAGATATGTTGTTGTTGTTGCTGTTATGTGCCATTTAGTCAGACCTGACTCATGGATACCCCTCCTTGGGTTTCCAAGGCAATATCTGTTCAGAAGTAGATCGCCCAATCTTCCTTCCAAGGTGTGGCTGGTGGGTTTGAACTACTAGCCTCTGGTTAGCAGTCAAGTGCCTTTTGTACTATGCTAACAGAGCATGTTATTTAACCATTTCAACATTTTTTTTTTCCCTCTTGTTCTGTAAAAATAAGCCAAGGAAGGATTATTTTTCAGGTTCCTGTGCAGATATTTAACTATCCATAACTATCAGCACTGTGTTTCATTATGAAATGGAATTTCTTCTTTACTAATTATTATAGTTGTTATTGTTGTTAGCTATGATCAAGCTGGGTCCCAACTCATGGAGATCACATGCGTTACAGAGTACAATTTCTTTGTGGGATTTTCTTGCTTGTAATCATAAAATAATTGAATTAGATCACCAGGCCCTTTCTTTTTTGCTACTGCTGGCTGGGTTTAAATGGCCAACCTTTAGGTTAGTTGTGGAGTGAAATTGTATTACCTAGGGACTTCAATTATACTAAATAAAAATAAATCTAAATACAAAGTTGAAAAAAATAAAGTTATGGAATACAAATGAATTATTTCACAAAACACCGAGCAAAATTTGTTAAAAAAACTATTCTCTATTTATCTTCCTAAGTACCCCATTCCATGGATGCTTCATCATCAATCCTCTCTGCTTTTTACAAATACACTCTTAAGATTTTTGTGCCACCCTCCACTATTGTCTCTCCCTCTCTTTAACTTCCAGATTTTATAGATTTTGTTTTTTCTTCCAGATTTACCTACATTTTTATTTATAGTAATCAATATAGACCTTTCCAGATTCTTAGAAATCCCTTTTTCTCAGATTATTCTGGTCTTCATTACAATAGGCCTGCAAGATATAGACCTCAGAGGAAGAATGTATTTTTTAGGAATACATTTAAAAATGTGTTGTTACAACAGACAATTATGGGCAATTACAAATTAGAAAATTGTCATAACTCATACAACAGCTAGAATGTATTTACAATAAAGAAAGATTAATTGTTGTGTAGTTGTTGATATGAGCAAAAGAGTAATTTTGCAGTCACAATGACCAGATGTACAACAGAGAAAAACACTGCCTGATCCTATGCCATCCTAACAGTTTTTGCCATGAATGAGGTCATCGTCACAGCCACTCTGTCAATCCATCTCATTGAGGGTCTTCCCCTATTTTGCAGACCCGCTACCTTACCTAGCATGATAGCCTTGTCAATGGAGTGGGCACTTCTGACAAAAAGATCAAAGTACAAGAGAAGTCTGACCAGTCTTGCTTCTAAGGAACATTCTGACTACTTCCTTCAAGACAGATCTCTTCATTCTTCTAGCGGTCTGTAGTACATTCAATATTCTTCACCAACACCACAATTTAAATGCATCAATCCTTCTGTTGTTGTTGTTGTTAAGTGCCGTCGAGTCGTTTCCGACTCATAGCGACCCCATGCACAGCAGAACGAAACACTGCCCGATCCCGCAACAGCCCCACAATCCCTGCTATACTCGAGCCCATCATCGCAGCCACTGTATCAATCCATCTCGTTGAAGGCCTCCCCCTCTTTCG
>NW_006922260.1:759044-776104 GCF_000298275.1 Orycteropus afer afer | reverse complement strand
CAGTTCTTTCATTTGAGAAATGCTGAGCGTGTTCTTTCCTTTTGGTTTTCAGACTCCAGGTCTTTGCACATTTCATTATAGTAATTGGCTTTGTCTCCTCGAGCTACTCTCTCTGCAGTCTCCTTATTCATTATTAAATTCTCTTCTGCATATAAGGCTACTGAAAATTCCATAACTTGGGTAAAGTATAACTAACTATTCAAAGTGACATCTTTTCTCTCAAACACTTCAAGAGGTCTTTTACAGCAGATTTTCCCAATGCGATAATACATCATTTTATTTCTTGACTGCTGCTTCCATGGGTGATGATTGTGGATCCAAGCAAACTGAAATCCTGACTTCAATCTTTTTCTCCATTTATCATGATGTTTCTTACTGGTCCAGTTATGAGGACTTCTGTTTTCTTTATGTTGAGGTATAAATCCATACTGAAGGTTATCATCTTTAATCTTTATCAGTAAGTGCTCCCTGTCTTCTTCACTTTCATCAGGCAAAGTTCTGTCATCTAAATATCATAGGTTGTTAATGCATCTCCCTCCAACCATGATGTCACATTCTTCCTATTGTCCATCTTCTTGAATTATTTCCTCAGCACACAGATTGAAAAGGTTATAGTGAAAGGATACAACACTGACACATATCTTTCTTGATTTTCAACCATAAAGTATCACCTCCACTGTTATTCATAATGTTTTCAGCAGCAAATGTTTCAGACGTGGATGGCCCCATCCTTCTTTTAAGTCTGTCCTGGTGTGGAAGCTCTACTGAATCCTGTCCACTATGGGTTACATTGCTGGTATTTGAAATAACAATGAGATAGCATCCAGAATCTCAACAATACACATGCCACCAGAGTACAACAAACTGACAGACAAGTAAAATTTTCCTGAAGATAATTTAAAAATAGCTACAGCATTACACTGTCAAGAAACTGTCAGAAATCCAATCCAGATTCAGAAGAGGGCATAGAATGTGTGAAATCGTTGTTGATGTCAGATGCATTTGGGTTAAAAGTAAAGAATACCACATACATATTTACTTATGTCTTACTTAGTGTGCAAAAACATTCAATTCTGTGGATAATAACAAATTATGGTTAACATGGCAAAGAATTAGAATTCCAGAACACTTAATTGTGCCCATGGGAAAAAAAAAAAAAAAAAAAAAAAAAAAACCTGTACATAGACCAAGTGGTAGTCATTCAAACAAAACAAATGGATACTGAATGGTTTAAAATCAGGAAAGGTGCATGTCAGGATTTTACCCTTTCAACATGCTTATTTAATCTGCATTTTGAGCAAATAATATGAGAAGCTGGACTGTATGAAGAGGACTACTATATCAGGACTGGAGGAAATCTCCTTAACAACCTGAGATATGCAAATGACATAGCCTTGCTTGATGAAAGTAAAGATGACTTGAATCAGTTACTGCTGAAGATCAAAGACTACAATATTCACTATGGATTATACCTCAACATAAAGAAAACAAAAATCCTCACAGTTGGAACAATATATATACCCACGACCATACATAGGTTTAGGAAATGATATTCTTATACATGTATTTGTATGTACTATACAAATGTCCATTTGCAGTTTAAACATAACAGGAGGCAAAGTTATGCTAACTTTTTAACTGCAAATAAGCACCTTGAGGGAGTGGGTCACTGACCCTGCAGGCAGGGGACCATGGTCATGGGGGACATCAAGCTCAATTGGCGCAAGATGGTGTACAAAAATATTGTTTTACATCTTACTTTGGTGAGTTGTGAATGGGCTCTAAAAAGCTTCTGAGAAGCCAGTTAAGTATCAACTACTGGTCTCTTAACAACCAGAGCAAAGAAAAGAAAAAAAAAAGAAAAGAAAGACAAACGGAAACAGTCCAAAGAACTAATGGACCATGAGAACCTCAATCTATATGACTATGAGACCAGAAGGACATGGTACCCACCTACCACTGCCAATTACCTAGAAAGGGATCAAAATTGGAGAGTCTGCATAGAGGGGGAGAAAAAGATCAAACTCATATCATAAAACAAAACAACAACAAAAAAAATATAACTTACTGGTCTGAAAGAGATTGGTAAATCCCCCAAGACTATGAACCCAATTCACCCACTAGGCTTGGAATTGAACTCACTCTCATGGCTTAACTTTCAGCCAAACAAACAGGTCTATAAATTGAACACCTATACCAGAGAGATGCACTCCATAGAACAATCAACCATGACAGATCAGAAGGACAGCATTTGCACAGGGAGAAAGTTAGGGAGGCAGGAATGCATAGGCAAAAGGACACATTGAAAGAATAACCACAAGGAGGAAGTTAGAGGTGAGATGTAACACTGCAGCAAATGTGACTAGTGTCACAAAACAAAATGTGAATGAATTATTGAAAGTAAAATGAAACTGCTTTGTAAAATTTCACCCAAATCATAATAAAAAGTTAGAAAAATAAAAATGGAAACTCAGGAAAAGATAAGGATAAAAACAAAGCAAAACAAAAACTAAATGAAGATTACAGTCTTCAGTCTACCACTTGTCTGTCAGTTTGTCATACTGTGGTGGTGTGTGTTTTACTGTGAGGCTAGAGGCTATGCCAACAGTATTTCAAATATCTGCAAAATCACTCATGGTGGAGTGTTTTCAAGGGAGATTTCTGAGTAAGACTGGTAAGAAGAATGAGGTTATCCACTTCTGAAAACTTTGGCCAATGAAAACCTTATGAATAGCAGTGAAAAACAGTCTGGTATATTACTGGAAAATTTTATGTATAGCCCTGAAACATTTTCTGATATAGCGTTAGAAGATGGGTCCCTCAGGTTGGAAGGCAATCAAAATACAATGGAGAAGAGCTACCTCTTCAAAGTAGAATTTACCTTAATGACCTGCCTAAGGCATCTGAAAGTTGGCCAGAAGGTTGGTGGTTCAAACCCACCAACCACTTTTCGGAAGGAAGGTTGGGCAATCTACCTGCATAGAGATACCACCTCTGACACCCAAGGAAGGGTTGCTACAAGTTGCATTTAATTCGACACAGTGAGATTTTTTGTTTCTTTTCTTTTTTTTTTTTTTTTTTTTTGATAGCAAAGCTTTCAGGACCTCCATTTGCTAATGAGCTGTAAATCAAAATGGGAAGAAACACCGCAAATATCTATTTGAAATCAAAATGACACATGTAGAAAATATGATTCTAGGAAAATTGGAAGTTGTCAAAAATGAAATGGAACACATATAAATTGATATCTTAGGCATTAGTGTGCTGAAATGGACTGTTTTTTTTGCCATTCTGAATCAGACATCCATATGGTCTATTATGCTTGGAATGAAAAATCGGAGAGGAAAGGAGTTGCATTCATTGTCAGAAGGAATGTTTCAAGATTTTTCCTGAAGTACTATACTGTCAGTAATAGGATAATATTCATAAACCTACAAGGAAGACAAGCTAACACTACTATTACTCAAATTTAAACACCAACTACTGAAGCCAAAGATGAAAAATTTGAATATTTTTACCAATATCAGCAGGATGAAATTGAGCAAACATGCAATCAAGAGATATTTATTATTACTGGTGATTGGAATGTGAAAGTTGGAAACAAAGAAGAATTTTCAGTGGTTGGAAAATATGGATTTGGTGATAGAAATGATGCCACAGATCGCATGATATAACTTTGCAAGACCAATGACTTATTTATTGTAAACACTTTTTTCAACATCATAGATTGTGGTTATACACATGGAGCTTGCCAGCTGGAATACATGGAATCAGATTGACTACATCTGTGGAAAGACATGATAATATCAATAATATCAGTAAAAACAAGGCCAGGATGACTTTGGAACAAACCATTAATTGCTCCTTTGCAAGTTCAATTTAAAGATTCAGAAAATTAAAACTAGTCCACGAGAGTCAAAATATGACACTGATTATATCCCAGTTGAATTTAGCGATGATCTGAAAAATAGACAGATGATAAGATGAGTTGTAGAATGACATCAGGAACCTCATACATGAAGAAAACACAGCATCATTGAAAAGACAGGAAAGAAAAAAAAAAAAAGATGAAATTGATGTCAGAAAAGCCTCTGAAACTTGTTCTTGAAGAAAGAGTAGCTAAAGTGAATGATAGAAATGATGACATTTCACCAATTCAGGAGGTAGCATATTATCAATGATATTGAGGGAAGAAATCCAAGTTGCATTGAAGGAATTAGCAAAAACAAGGCTCCAGGAATTGATGAAATACACTTTGAGATGTTCCAACAAGCAGAGGCAGTTCTGGGTGTGCTTATTCATTTATAAAAAGATATTTGGAAGATAGCTACCTGACCAACCAACTGGAAGAGATCAATATTTATGCCTATTTCAAAGAAAGGTGATCCAACAGAATGGAAATTATTGAACAATATCATTAATATCACATGCAAATAAAATTTTGCTGGATAATTAAAAATGGGTGCACTATTATATTTATAGAGAACTTCCAGAAATTCAAGCTGGATTCAGAAGAGAACATGGAAAAAGGAATATCATTGCTGATATCAGATAGGTCTTGACTGAAAGAAAGAATGAATACCAGAAAGATTTTTACTTGTGTTTTATGACTATGAAAAGATATTTGACTCTGTGGATCATAAAAATATATAGATAACATTGCAAAGAATGACAATTTCAGAACCATAAATGGTGCTCATGAGGAATCTGTATATAAAACTAGAGGCTATCATTTAAACAGAACAAGGGGTTACTGCATTGTTTAAAATCAGGAAAGATGTGCATCATGATTGTAGCCTTTCACCTTACTTATTCACTCAGTGTTCTGAGTAAATAATCTGAGAAGCTAGACTATATAAAGAACATGGCATCAGGATTGAAGGAAGACTCACAAACAATCTGCAATATACAGATGACACAACCTTGCTTGCTGTGAGTGAAGACAGGGCTTGGTGCATTTACTGATGATCAAAAACTACAGTATTCAGTATAGACTGAATCTCAACTTAAAGAAAACAAAAATCCTCACAACTGTACCAATAAGCAACATCACGATAAAGGGAGATAAAATTAAAGTTGTCAAAGATTTCATTTTACTTGGCTCCACAATCAACATCCATGGAAGGAGCACTCAGGAAGTCAGATGTAGTATTGCACTAGGCAAATCTGCTGAAAGTAACCTCTTTAAAAATATTAAAGAGAAAAGATATTACTTTGAGAACTAAGGTTCGCCTAATCCAAGACATGGTGTTTTTAATAAGCTCATGTTTGTGCGAAAATTGTATAATGAATAAGGAAGACTGAAGAAGAATCAATGCATTAGAATTATGGTTTTGTTGAAGAATACTGAAAATACCATGTACTGCCTGTAGGACAAATAAATCTATCTGGAAGAAGTGCAGCCAGAATGCTCCTTGAAAGCTAGAATGGCCAAACTTCACCTTACTTACTTTGGTCATGTTGTCTGAAAGGGTTAGTTCCCACAGAAGGATATTATGCTTACTAAAGTAGAGGATCAGTAGAAAAGCAGAAGACTTTCAATGAGATTGGTTGACTCAGTAGTTGCAAGGATGGGGTGAAGCATAGCAAGGATTATGAGGATGGTGCAGGATGAGGCATTGTTTCATTCTGTTGTGTTTCTATGAATTAGAGCTAAATTGGTGGCAACTAACAGCAACATAACAAGAAACTTCAAAATATATAAAATAACTCTTTTTTCAGAATTTAACTGAGAGAGGAAACAGACCTCGTTAATGAAATTTAATGCTGCTTTAATTTATTCTCTATGAAGCACTAATAATCTAACTTTTGGGGGTTCATTTCTTAAAAAGTATGCTTGCATTTATCAAAGATTTCCTTTTAATTTCCTAACATTTACTTAAAAAAAACAATGTAAAGTAATAATACAAGTAGAGTGTAGGGCATTTTTATTATTTGGAGCAATGCTTTTCAATATTTACTGTGCATATGGAACATCTGGGTATCTTGTTAAAAGGAAAATTCTGATTCAGTACATCTGTGATTAAATACAGGATTCTGCATTTCTGTCAAATCTCAAAGTGTTACTGGAGAAGTCTGATGCTTATGCTGTCAGATTGGGAATCACATTTTGGGCAGCAAAGACATAGAAATTATTCTTATATCCAAAAACATTTCCTGATGTTTCAATACTAAATATGCATTTTATTTATAATAGCCTGGGCCTAGATTGGGCAATTTACTTACCTAGAGATATTACCTTGGAACCCCAAGGAGAGATCACTATGAGTCCAATCAACTCGAAGGCAGCGAACAGTTTTGTTTTTTTTTTTTTTTGTGGGGACATAGCATTTAATTTTCATAGCCTACTTCCATAGAGATACCACCTCGCAAACCCAAGGAGGGGTTGCTATGCGTTGGAATCGACTCAAAAACAGTGAGTTTGTTTAGTTTGCTTTAATGAGAAAAGAACAGACATAGTTTTAGTTCACTTATGACACCAATTCATGACCCTGGATCATTCTAATACATTGCCTATATAAAAGTTTCTTAGGAGTTTAATTATAGAATGATGGAATGGAATATAAGTTAGCATAAGGACATGTTCATATATGCATGCCAAGTTTTAAAAAATACTTTATTAGAGCAATCTACCATATTTATGTTTATATTAAATAACAAAAAAATCTTCACCTATTATATTCAAACAATTATGTTAATTTGAATGTCAACAGCTTAGTAAAATAGTCTGCACATATTTTAAAATAAGCTTAGGTTTTATAGTTGGATGTAAGTTACAATAATGAGAACTTTATACCTAGTCTTTGGTTTGTGGATGTGTAACTATCATCCTAATAAAAATATATTAATTCAATATTATGGCTATGAGAAAAATGTATCCATAAAACAAGTCAAAGAAAAGGGTGACTGGAAATTGAAAATCAATCCTGATTTTAAAATAGGCAAAATATTCCATTATATCTATGCGGACAAATTCAGGATATCTAATTTAAGAAACAGATATCATTCTTCTTTATACTTTTTTTTTTTTAGTCAAAATTCAAAGGGTAAGTATATATCATTTAACATTGAGAATTTATTTAAAATATATTTACATTACAAATTAAAACTAAATTTGATTATGTGACAGATGAAGAGTTGATGTCTTTGAATTATGATGTTGGAAAAAAAAGAATATTAAGAATATCGAATGTACCATGAATTGCCAGAAGAGTCAAATCTCTCTTGGAATAAGTACAGCCAGAATGCTCCTTAAGGGGGAGGGTGGTAAGACTTTGTTTTGTATGCTTTGAACATACTATCATCAAGACTTCAAATGAGTTTGAACTGGTTTAATAATGGCTGATAAAGTGAAACCAGAATACATGACATGTGTGTGTGTGAATGTGTATGTGTGTGATCTGGAACAATAATTAGAATGGAAAAAATTACAGGTCAAAGACATGGAATGAGAGACTCAGAAGAGTAAGGAGGCCTTTCAGGAGCTGATACTTGAGATAGGATTATTGACAGGACTGTAAAGAGCAAAGAAGCCCTTCTGGTCGAATGGTTAAAGTGTTCTGCTGCAAACCAAGAGTTTGGTGGTTCAAACTCACCAGCTGCTCTATGGGGGAAAGATGAGGCAGTCTGCTCTCATAAAGATGTACAGCCTTGGAAACATGATGGGGCAGTTCTACTCTGTCCTATACTGTCACTATGAGTTGGATACAACTTGCAGCAGTGGTGGTGAGTGACACACATTCAAAGCAGCCCGCTCATCTGTCCTCTTTTTCACTGCTTCTGACCCTACTCAAAATGTGAAGCACAAGAAATTTGGTTACTATGCAATGTGTACACTGCCCTTACTTTCTAAGAGGAGATGAAGCTTCACTCAATAATTTTCCAGTTCTAGACAAATCAAATTTTAAAAATACAAATCTGTTCCAATTTTGCTCCTTGCCCAATACTGAAATGGGGAGAAACTGTTTAAATTGTCATTATCAGATGGGATAAGTCCCTGAAGAATGACATTCTGCTTGGTAAAATAGAGGGTCAGCAAAAAGAAGAAGACCCTAAAGGAGATAGATTGATGTTGGGGACCAAGAAAAAGACCCCCAAAAGAACATGATTGCAAGGCACATGTTCTAATTACAGGGAAGAGATGACAAGGCCTCTCTTGTGATTGAGTGTTTGCTTTTGGAGATGGCAAGGCCTCTCTGTGGTTGAATGTTGCTTTAAGAGATGGCACGGTCTCTCTCACTGTTAAGTACTTAATTGGCAAAACATCAAAGTATTAAAAGTAGATATTATTCTCCATGTTTTTTATCTTATTGGGATATTTCATACTTTGGGTCACTGTGTCCTAGTAAACAATTATCGTTTTACACTCCTTATTCCTGAGAAGGTTTCTGTGATTGTTTTAACGACCACCTGCTGTTCTTGAACACAGAGAGGAATAAAACTTTAGCTCTGTAGAGAATAAGCTGATTGTATGGATTCCAAGACTAATGATATAATCATGTACAAACATATATAAAGTAGAACAAAAGCATCAGGGGTCGCTCTCTCAGAACATGCAGGGCGTCCGCCTGGCCCCCATTCCTTAATAAATAAAAAAGAAAACTATAAATCCTTTCATGTTGCTTCATTTCGTGACCTATGCGGTTTTGCCCAATGCTGCAGATTGACATAGTAGTTGCAACAATGGGTTCAAACATACCAATGAGTGTGAGGATGATGTAGCACCAGGCACTGTTTAGTTCTGTTGTACACAGAGTCGCTGTGATGTGGAACTGATTCAAGGACACCTAACATCAACGCCAACTACACTTCATATGCAGTCATGACACATCTGCCAGTAAACACTTATTGGTTGCTATAATGTCAAACTAATTTAAATGAAACTTTCAGACTAAGAAAGATTGTAAGGAAGGCCTGGAGATTAACTTCTGAAAATAAGTCAGTGAAAACCCAATAGACCACAATAATTTGGTCCACAACTAATCATGGGGATAGTACAGGACCAGACAGTGTTTATTTCCATTGTGCAAGGGTAGCCATGAGCTGAGGCATGACTCAATGGAAGCTAATAACAACACCACCAGCAACAATAAATACCTTTATCCTGTTGTTAGATTCTGTCAAGTCAGCTCTGAATCATAATCACCGTGATACCTGAGTCCATCATGGCAGCCTCTGTGTCAATCCACCTTGTTGAGGGTCTTACCCTTTATCACTGACACACCACTTTTCCAAGCATGATACCTTTCTCCAGGGTATGGTCCCTTCTGACTACACGACCCAAGTAGGTGAGACAAAGCCTGGCCATTCACACATGCAAGCAGGATTCCAGTTTGATTTCTTCCAGGACAGATTTGTTAGTTCTCTTGGCAAACCATGGTACTTTGAGTATTCTTCACCAACAACACAACTCAAAAGCATCAACTCTTCTTAAATCTCCCTTATGCATTTTTCTGCTTTTACATGCATATGAAGCTATCAAAAAAAAAAAAAAACATAGCTTATGTCAGGTGCACCTTAGTCATCAGAGAAATGTCTTTGCTCTTCAGCACTTTAAAGAGATCTTTTGAAGAAGATCTACCAAATGCAATACTTCTTCTGATTTCTTGACTGCTGCTACCATTGGTGTTAATTGTGGAACCAAGTGAAACAAAATCTTTGATAACTTCAATCTTTTCTCCAAAAGTACACTTTTGATGATTTTTGTTTTCTTTATGTTGAGGTGTAATCCATACTATACATTGTAGTCTTTAATATTCATCTATAAGTGTTTCAAGTGTCTTTACTTTCAGCAAGCAATATGTGTCCTCTGCATATCACAGGTTGTTAATGAGTCTTCTTCCTATCCTGAGGTCACATTCTTCTTCATATTATCCAGCTTCTCAGATTATTTGTTCAACATACAGATTGAATAAGTATGGTGAAAGGATACAATCCTCATGCATTCCCTTCCTGATTTTAAACCATGCAGTAACCCCTGGTTCAGTCTGAATAACAGCCTCCTGGTCTATGTAAATATCTCTCATTAGCATAACTAAGGATTTTGGAATTCCTATTCTTCTCAATGTTAGACATAGTTTGTTATGATACACAGTTGAATGTTATTGCATAGTCAATAAACACAAGTAAACTTCTTTCTGGTATTCTTTTCTTTCAGTCAAGATCCATCTGACATCAGCAGTGATATCTCTCATTCCACATCCTCTTCTGGACAGCTTGCATTCCTGGAAGTTTGTGTCAGTATCCTATTGCAACTGTTTTTGAATTATCTTCAGCAACTGTGGAAATTAAGTTTATGTGTCAACTTGACTGGCCTGGTTGAATGGATGGGGAGCTGGATGTAGTATTCCCCGTGATGAGACTGGTAATCAACTCCATGGTGGAATCTATTGTGAGCAGCTGAGTAGTTGCCCTTGGGTATGTGGTTTCCTTCCTGTATATAAGAAACAGCTTTGGGAATGGTCTCTAGTGTATGACATGCTTGAACTCTGCATGTAGCCATGTAGTTGTTCAGCAGCCTGCCATGCTCTACTGACTTTGGAACTTTCAATGGACTTCAATGAATGGCCTGCTGTGTAGTTTGGTAACATTGAGACTGTGTCTTTTTACTTGTCAACCTTGGGCTTGTCAGTCTCAGCAGCCAGCAGCTGTCTGAGTGAAAAAAAAAGCCTCTAGCTTCAGTGCGCTGGGAGCAGGAGAAAGAACTAAAGCCCAAGGCTGAGGGGTTTTCATCTAGCCTATAGAGCCTGGCATCTTGAACTTGGACTTCTAACCTCCTGAACTGTGAGAGAATAAAATTTTGTTTGTTCAAGCCATCACATTTGTGGTATATTCTTGTCAGAGTGGCACTAGGTAACCAGAACAGCAATATTTTATTAGCATGTTATACTAATGATATAATATACATTTTGTTGGGTCACCTATCTTTGGAATGGGTACAAATATGGATCTCTTCTAGTCAGTTGGCCAGATAGCTGTCTTCCAAATTACTTCATATAGATGACTAAGGACCTCGAGCTCAGCATCTGTTTGTTGAAGTATCTCAGTGGGTAGTCTGTTAATCCATGGAACCTTGTTTTTCACCAATTCTTTCAGTGCAGCTTCAACTTCTTTCTTCATTACTATTGGTTCTTCAGCATATGCCATCTCCTGAAATAGATGAACATCAACTAGTTCTTTTTGGTGCATGACTATTCCTTCCACCTTCTCTTGATATTTCCTTATCATTCATTATTTTGCCCATAGAATCTTTCAATGTTCCAACTCAAGGCTTGAATTTTTTCTTCACTTCTTTCAGCTTGAGAAATGTTGAGTGTGTTTTTCCTTTTGGTTTTCTAACCAGGTCTTTGCACATTTCATTTTAATAATTTACTTGTCTTCTCAAGATGCTCATTGAAATCTTCTGTTCAGGTATTTTTTCTTGTCATTTTTTCTATATCCTTTAACTACTCTTCATTCAAGAGCAAGTTTCAGAGTCTGTTGTGACATCCATATTGGTCTTTTCTTACTTTCCTTTCTTTTTAATGACCTTTTGCTTTCTTCATATGTGATGTTCTTGGTGTCATTCACAACTCATCTGGTTTTTGGCCGTTGGTGTTCAACATGTCAAATCTGTTTTTCAGATGGTCTCTAAATTCAGGTGGTATATAATCACAGTCATATTTTGGCTCTTGTGGACTTGTTTTAATTGTCTTTAACTTCAATTTGAACTTGCATAACAGTAATTGTTGGTCTATTCCACAGTCAGTTCCTGGCCTTGTTTAGGCTGAAGATATTGAACTTTTCCATCACCTCTTGCCATTCTGATCTGATTCCTCTGTATTCCATCTGGTGAGGTCTACGTGTATAGCTGTAATTTATGTTGCTGAAAAAAGGTATTTCAATAAATAAGTCATTGGACTTACAAAATTCTATCATGCAATGTACAGCATTATTTCTATCAACAAGTCCATATTTTCCAACTACCAGAAATTCTTCTTTGTTTCCAACTTTTGCCTCACAATCATCAGTAATAATCAATACATCTTGTTTACTTATTTGGTCAATTTAAGATTGCAGATTTTTTTTTTTTTTTTTTGTGGGGGGGTGATGATGTTGCCACACCATTCCTCTTCAATTTGGCATTGCTGGTATTAAAAATTATGTGGTTATCTGATTAAAAATGGTCAAAACCAGTCCAGTTCAGCTCACTAATGCCTAGGATACCCATTTTATGCTTTCTATTTCATTTTTGACAACTTCCTATTTTCCTAGGTTTATACTTCTTGCACTCCTTATTCCTATTATTAATGGATATTTGCAGCTATTTCTTCCTATTTTGAATCATGTTATCAAATGGATATCCCAAAAGCTTTATTCCTCTACATCATAAGGTCAGCTCTACTTTGAGGCAGGAGCTCTTCCTCAGTTATTTTGAGTGCCTTCTGACCTGAGGGGCTCATCTTCTGTCACTACATCAGACAACGTTTTAGGGCTATTCATGAAGTTTTCTAATAATATATCAGACAGTGTTTCACAGTTCATAAGGTTTTCACTGACTAGTTCTGTGACAAGTGGATATCCCCTTCCTTCTTCTGAGTCTGTCTTGTCTGAAAGCTCCACTGAAACCTGTCCACAAATGGTGACCCTTCTAGTTTTTGAAATACTGTTGGCATAGCCTCCAGTCTCACAGCACCATACAATCCACCACAATATGACAAACTGATAGATGGAAAATGGATATCACCCTACATATAGAAAAATCCAGAGACTCATCAAGAGTATTACCAGACCTGATTGAGAGATTCAGCAAAATGGTAGAATATAAGATCAATATACAAAAAATGAATTGGATTATTTTACAACAATAAAGAGATTTCTGAAAAGGAAATGAAAATAATACCATTTACAATAGCTACCAAAAAGATGAAATACTTCCTGATGAATCTTACCAGGGATACAAAAAACCTATTCTACCAAAAAGATGAAATACTTCCTAATGAATCTTACCAGGGATACAAAAAACCTATTCAAAGAAAACCACAAAACACTAGACTATAAGGCACTTACATTAATGCAAAAATATGTCATGTTCATTGATAGGAAGTCTGAACTTTGTGAAAATATTAATACTGCACAAAGCAATCTATAGGTCCAATACACTCCTAATCCAAATCCCATTAGCATTCATTAAGAACATGGACAAATCAATCAGTAATTTTAAAGAGAGCTCAGATAAGCAAGACACTACTGACAGAGAAAAACAAATCAAGAGGTCTCATGCTACCTAATATCAAAACCTACTATACAACCCAGCAATAGTAGTCAAAACAATCTGGCATTGGTATAAAATAAACACATACACCAGTGGAACACATTTGAGAATCTAGAAATAGATTCATTCACCTATTGAAATCTAATCTTTGACAAAAGAATGAAACCTATTAAATGGGGAAGAGATAGTCCCTTTATCAAATGATTTTTGCAGAAAAATTAAACAAGCTCCATACCTAACACCATACACAAAGACAAAATCACGACTGATTGAATACATAAATGTAAATCCCAAAATTACAAAGTTAATCAAACATAAATTAGGGGGAAACTTAAAAGCCCTAATTTATAACATGAATACACTATCTAGCATAACCCAAAATACACAAAGAGGAGAAGATAAACTAGATGATTAGCACCTTCAAAAAATTGAATTCTTATGCATATCAGAAGACTTCTCCAAAACAGAACCCACAGATTGGGAACAAAATATTTGTCAATCACACATCCAACAAGGGACTTATCAGGCAGCCAACAAACACATAGTGATATACTCAAGATCATTAGCCATTCCAAACCAAACCAAACTCAGTGCTATCAAGTCAATTCGACTCATAGTGACCCTTCTTTGGGTTTCTTAAGTAGTATCTCTATGGATGTAGATTGCCCAATCTTCCTTCTGAGGAGTGGCTGGTGGGTTTGATCCACCAGCCTTCTGATTACCAGTCAAATGCCTCAGGTTCTACACCACCAGAGCTCCCCATTAGCCATTAAAGAGATGCAGATCAAAACAATGAGATATCATCTCATTCCAGAAATAATAGCAAAAGGTTCAACAAGGCAGAAAATAACAAGTGCTGGCAAGGGTGTGGAGAGATTGGAACTCTCTTAGATTACTAGTAGGACCAGAAAATTGCACAATCACTAGGGGAAATTGTAGGACACTGCCTTAAAAATTTGGAAATAAAAATACCATTTGATTCAGCTATCTCAATTATAAAAATATATCCTAAAGATGTGAGATTTGGGACACTCGAGTTGCAATATTGCAATATTCTATGTGCCAAATATTGAACAAGTCAGGATACATCAAAAGAAGATGGAAGGAATACACAGTCACTGTTCCAGAAAGAATTGGTTAATATTTATCCATTTCACACACATGTTCAGTATAGTAGTATCTACAGTAGCAAGGAGATGGAAACAACCTAAGTGCCCATAAACAGATGAATAGATAACTAAACTATGGTAAATACGCACAATGGAACACTATGCAACATTAAAGAATAATAAAGAATCAGTAAGTTAAATCTTAATATAACAATTTGAAAGGCATTATGCAGAGTGAAATAAATCAATTACAGGACAGATATCGTATTAGTCAGTTATTGTAAAAAGTAAAGGAAAGGTTTACAGAAGGAAGGAAATATTCTTTGTTGGTTGTCAGGGATGGGAGAGGAGGGAAAGGGAGGAAAAATAGATGGGTAGTTAAGAGACATATGTTGATGTGGGTGAAGAGAAATATAACAAAAATATGTGAGCAATACAATATCATTAAGGAAAAGGAAAACATAGAGAGGTGCACAGGGGTACAGAAAATAAAGGTAATTACTGTTACATACACAATACTGAATTATCAGTAATAGTTAACACTAATT
Source organism: Orycteropus afer afer (assembly GCF_000298275.1). Classification (NCBI taxonomy): domain Eukaryota; kingdom Metazoa; phylum Chordata; class Mammalia; order Tubulidentata; family Orycteropodidae; genus Orycteropus; species Orycteropus afer. The sequence continues at coordinate 761,195 of NW_006922260.1, read as the reverse complement.
TATGGGTGAGTACATAGGTAGTTAGGCAAGAAAATCAGGTATAGAAAGGCAAGTGGGAATGTAACAATGACCATACATAGGTTTGGCAGGTGATATTACTACATACATATTTGTATGTGCTGTTAAAGTCTATATACAGTATAAAGCTAACAGAGAGCAAAATTAGGATGATGTCTTAACCACAACAAAGTACCATGAGGGAGTGAGTCTCTGGGTCTGTGGACTTGCAACCATGGTTGCAGGAGACATCAAACCCATTCGGCACAATATATTATACAAAAATATTGTTCTATATCTTATATTGGTGAGTAATGGCTGGAGGTTGAAAAGCTTATGGGTATTCATTTAAAATGCAAATGATACTCTCTTGTCCAGAGCAAACATGTGTGACAAAAGTTAAAAACTCATGGAAAGAGTTAATCCAAAGAACTAATGGGCCAAGAGAATCTCAGCCAATATGACCCTGAGACCACAAGACCGAGATGATGCCCAGTTACCAGTGCCAACCAACCTGAAAGGGATCAAAATTTAAGATCCTCCATAGAGTGGGAGGAAAAAAAAATGTGGGACAAAATTTAAAAAATAAACAAATAAAAAGACCAGTTTAATTGGTCAGGTAGAGACTGGTGGAAGATTTGAAACCATGACCTCCATCCTTCAGGCCTGGAAATGGACTCACTCCCCTGCAATAACTCTTAGCCAAACAATATACTGGCCTATGAGGCAAAAGCCTCCATATGCCTCCAAGGAAAAACAATTAATACTACTATTATCCAACTTTACACACCAACTACCAAAAACAAAGATGGAGAAAATGAAGATTTTTACCAACTTCTTCAGTCTGAAATTGACCAAACATGCATAGGGTGTGTTGGTTATTACTGGTGATTTGAATGCAAAAGTTGGAAACAAGGAAGACTCACTGGTAGCTGGAAAATGTGGCCTTGGTGATATAAATAATACTGGTGATTGCATGACTGAATTTTGCAAGACCAATGACTTATTCATTGTAAATACCTTTTTTTCAACAATGTAAACAGTGGCTATACACGTGGACTTCACCAGATGGAGTACATAGAAATCAAATTGACTATATCTGTGGAAAGAAGAAATGAAGAAGCCCAATATCTTCAGCCAATACAAGTCTAGGAGCTGACTGTGGAACAGAACATCAGCTGGTCTTACACAAGTACATGTTGAAACTTAAGACTATAAAAACAAGTCCACAAGAGCCAAAATATGACTGTAATTATATCCCTTCTGAATTTAAACACCATCTAAAGAATAGATTTGATGCATTGAACACCAATAACAGACACGAGAGAATCATGGCACAGCATGAAGAACATCATACATGAAGAAAGCAAAAAGTCATTAAAAAGACAGGAAAGGAAGAAAAGACCAACATGGATGTCAGAAGCTCTGAAACTTGCTCTTTAACATACAGTATCTAAAGCAAATGGAAGAAATGACAAGATGAAATAGCTGAACAGAAGATTTCAGAAAGCAGCTCAAGAAGACAAAGTCAATTATTATAATGAAATGTGCCAGCAGTTAGAGTTAGAATAGCAAAAAAGGAAGAATACGCTTGCCATTTCTGAAGTGGAAAGAACTGAAGAAATAGTCAAGCCTCAAATTGTCATAGTGAAAGATTCTATGGACCAAATATTGAATGAAGCAAGAAACAGCAAAATAAGATGGAAGGAATATAGTCACGGTACCAAAAAGAACTGGTCAATGTTCATCCATTTCAGGAGATGGCATTTGATCAAGAACCAATGATATAGTTGAAGCTGCACTGAAGGAATTTATGAAAATCAAGGCTCTAAAAATTGACAAAATACCCATTGAGATATTTCAACAAATATATGGTATGATGGAGACACTTAGTTGTCTATGTGAAGTAATCTGGAAGACAGCTCCCTGGTCAACTGACTGGAAGAGGTCTGTATTTGTACCCATTCCAAAGAAAAGTGATCCCACAGAATATGGAAATCATAAAAAAATATCATTGACAGCACAAACAAATAAAATCCTGCTGAAGATAATTCAAAAATGGTTGCAGCAGCAGCTACCACTGCCATCCACTTGGAAGGGATGTAGGAGATCCTACATAAAGAGGGAGAACAATGTGGTACAAAACTCAAAATC
>NW_006922260.1:754623-758672 GCF_000298275.1 Orycteropus afer afer | reverse complement strand
AAAAAAAAAAAAAAAAAATGGTTGCAGCGGTATATTGACTGGGAATGTCACGAAATGCAACATGGATTTAGAAGTTGACATGGGATGAGTGCTATCACTGCTGATGTCAGATGGATCTTGGCTAAAAGCAAAGAATAACAGAGAGATGTTTACTTGTTTTTATCTACTATGCAAAAGCATTTGATTTTGTGGAGCATAACAAATTATAGATAGCATTGAAAATAGTGGGAATTCCAGAACACTTAATTGCGCTCATGAGGAACCCATGCATAGAACTGTCAGACTGAACCAGGGGACACTGCATGGTTTAAAATCAGGAAGGGAGTATGTCAGGGTTGTATCCACTCACCATACTATTCAATCTGTATGTTGACCAAATAATGTGAGAAGCTAGACAATATGATTAAGAACACAGCATCAAGATTGGGGGAAAACTCATTAACAACCAGTAATATGCAGATGATACAACTTTGTTTGCTGTAAGTGAAGATGACTTGAAGGGTTTACTGGTGAAGTATAAAGACTACAATCTGCAGTATGGACTACATCTCAACATAAAGAAAATTAAAATCCTCACAACTATACCAATAAGCAGCTTCACAATAAATAAGGAAAAGATTGAAGTTGTCAATGATTTCTTATTACTTGGCTGTGTAATCAACACCAATGGAAGCAAAAATCAAGAAATCAGATGACATATTGTACTTGGCATATCTGCTTCAAAAGACCTTTTTCAAGTGCTGAAGAGCAAAGATGTCTCTTTGGAGAGTAGGATGTGCCTAATGTAAGCCATGGTATTTTCAGTCACCTCATACACATGTGAAAGCTGGACAATGAATAAGGAAGATTGAAGAAGAGTCAATGCTTTTGAATTGTGGTATTGGTGAAGAATGTTGAAAGTGTCGTGGACTGCCAGAAGAACTAACAAATATATCCTGGAAAAAGTGCAGTCAGAATTTTCCTTGGAATGAATGGCCAGATTTTGACTCACCTCTTTTGGTCATGTTGTTAGAAAAGGCAATTCCCTGGAGAAGGATATCATGCTTGTTAAAATGGAGGGTCAAGGAAAAATGGGAGGCCCACAACAAGATGGATTGACACAGTGGCTGCGATAATGGGTTCAGGTATAGCAAGGATAGTGAGGCTGGCACAGGATGAGACAGTGTTTTGTTCTGCTCTACACAGGGTATGTATGAGTCAGAGCTGACTTGAAGGCACCTAACAATAACAAAAAATTGAAGTGAAGCATTATCCCAGGGAAATGGACTCCTTAGAACAATCAGCCATGAAAGATCAGAAAGGAGGCATTTTCACATGGAAAAAATAGGGAAGCAGATGTGCATAGCAAAGAATGATACAGGGAAATAGTAGTCACAGGGAGGAAGTGGGAGGGGAGCTATAACACTGCAGGGAACCTAATCAGTGTCATAAAACAAAATGTGTATAAACTACTGAATGTTAAATGAAACTTCTTTATAATGTTTCATCCAAATCACAATGAAAAGTTTTTTTTTTTTAAGATAAATGCTTAAATATTTGATAGTAAAAAGATGAGCGATTTAAGGTGCTTGAAAAATTAGTATTGGCAAAACTGAAAGCAATCATGATTTTCTTCAACAGGGAATGGATGAATAAACTGGTACATCTATTCAATAGCATACTACTTAGCACAAAAAGAACATATTACTAACTTAAGCACCAAAATAGAGTAATCTCAAGTACTTTTTGACATCTCTAAAGAGTCAGGCACAATAGTCTATATATTACAATATTCCATTCATTTGAGATTTTGGAAATAAAATCTAGGGTGAAAAACAGATCAACAGTTGCCAGGTGTTGGAGGAAAGAAAACTTGACCACAGAAGTGATGCAAATGTGGATTTCTAGGGCAATGGAATTGTTCTTCATGATAATAGGGTGGTGTATACATGTCTCTGAAATTGTTAAAGCCTAGAGAACTGTATATCACAAGCATGTCGTTGTTGTTAGGTGTCTTCAAGTCATTTCTGACTTATAGTGACCCCATGCACAAGAGAATGAAACACCGCCCAATCCTGCACTGGCTCCATGATCCTTGCTATACTTGAGCCCATTTTCGCAGCCACCATGTCAATCCATCTTGTCGAAGGCCTTCGCCTCCTTTGTTGACCCTCCATCTTACAAGCATAATGTCTTTCTCCAGGGAATGGTTCCCTTCTTACAACATGACCAAAGTAGGTGAGAGGAAGTCTGGCCATTCTCACTTCAAAGGAGCATTTTGGCTGCACTTTCTCCAAGACAGATTTGTTAGTTCTCATAACAGTCCATGGTACTTTCAGCATTCTACACCAGAACCACAACTCAAAAGCATCAACTCTCTTTGGGTCTTCCTTATTCATTGTCCAGCTGTGCATACAATATTACTGGAAATATCATGGACTGTGTCAGGAGCATCGTAGTCCTCAAGGAGACATCCTTGCTCCTCAGCATTTGAAAGAGTTCCTTCACAGCCGACCTGCCCAGTGCTACACATGGGCTAATGTCCTGACTGCTGCTTCCAGTGATGTCGATTGTAGATCCAAGTAACATGAATTCTTTGACAACATCAATCATTTCTCCATTTATCGTGATCTGCTTATTGGTCCAATTGTGAGGAGTTTTGTTTTCTTTATGTTGAGATATAATCCTGCAGAGTGTGTTCTTTAATCTTCATCAGTAAGTGCCTCAGGTCATCCTCACTTTCAGCTAGCAAAATTGCATCATCGGCATATGGCAGGTCGTTAATGATTCTTCCTCCAATTCTGATGCCATATTTTTCTTAATATAGTCCAGCTTCTCAGATTATTTGCTCAGCATATAGATTAAATAAATATGGGGGAAGGATACAACCCTTACACACTCTCTTCTTGATTTTAAACCATGTAGTGCCCCCTTGTTCCATTTGAATGACAGCCTCCTAGTCAAGGTAGAGGTTCCTCATGAGTACAATCAATTGCTCAGGAATTCCCAATCTTCTCAATGTTATCCCTAATTTATTATGATCCAACAATCAAATGCCTTTGCATAGTCAATAAAACACAACTAAACATCTTTCTGGTATTCTTTGCTTTGAGCCAAGATGCATCTGACAGCAGCTATTATATCCCTTGTTCCATGTCCTCTTCTGAATCCAGCTTACACTTCGGGAAGTTCTCTGTCAATATACTGCTACAACCGTTTTTGAATTATTTTCAGTAAGAACTTACTTGCGTATGATATTAATAATATTGTTCAATAATTTCCACATTCTGTGGGATCACCTTTCTCTGGAATGGATACAAATATGGATTGCTTCCAGTCAGTTGGCCAGGTAGTTGTCTTCCAACTCTCTTTGCGTAACCAAATGAGTGCCTCTAGTGTGGCATTCCTGGAGCCTTGTTCTTTGCCAATTCCTTCATTGCAGCTCCAACTGCCTCCTTCAGTACCATTGGTTCTAGATCATATGCCACCTCCTGAAATGGATGAAGATTGATGAGTCATTTTTGGTACAGTGACACTGTGTATTCCTGCCATCTTGTTTTGATCTTCCCTGCATCATTCAATATTTTGCCCTTATAATCTTTCAATATTGCAAATCAAGGCTTAATTTTTTTCCTAAATTCTTTCAGCTTGAGAAAAGCTGACATGTTCTTCCCTTTTGGTTTACTAACTCCAGGTCTTTGCACATTTCATTATAGTAATTGGCTTTATCTTCTCAGGGTGCTCTTTGAAATCTTCAGGTTCAATTATTTTATCCTGTCATTTCTTCCATTTGCTGTAGCTACTTTCTGCTCAAGGGCAGAGTTTCATAGTCTCCTGTCATCCATTTTGGTCTTCTCTTCTTTTGTTGTCTTTTTAGTTACCTCTTGCTTCTTTCATAGATGATGCTCTTGATGTCATCCCACAATTCTGATTTTTGGTCATTAGTGTTCAATGAATCAAATCTATTCTTTACATGGTCTCTAAATTCAGGAGGGATATGTTCTAGATCATATTTTGGCTCTCGTGGACTTGTTTTAATTGTCTTCAACTTCAAGTTGAACTTGCATATG
>NW_006922260.1:753515-754068 GCF_000298275.1 Orycteropus afer afer | reverse complement strand
TGATTCAAAATGGCCAAAACCAGTCCATTTCAGCTCACTAATGCCGAGGATATCAGTCTTTATGTGTTCCATTTCATTTTTGACAACTTCCAATTATCCAAGATTCACATTTTGTGCATTCCATATTCTGATTATTATTGGATGTTTGTCACTGTTTCTCCTTAATTTGAGTGGTGCCACATTAGCACATGGAAGTCTTGAAAGCTTTACCTTATCCATATCAGTAAAGCTGATTTTACTCTTATAAAGCAGCTCTTGCCCAGTCTTACTTTGAGAGCTTTCTATAAGTGACTCATCTTCCTCCTCTATATTGGACAGTGTTTCCAGGCTATTCATAAAGTTGTGCAGTAATGTATTAGACAGTGTTTCTCTGCTGTTCATAAAATTTTCCCCAGCCAATTATTTGAGAAGTGGATGGCCTCCTCCTTCTTCTAGTCTGTCTCTTTCTTTAAGCCAGGCTGATACCTGTGCACCAAGTGCACCCCACTTGGTTTGAAACACCAGTGGTACAGCCTTAAGACTCAAAGCAACACATCACCAAAGTAGGACAAAC
>NW_006922260.1:735373-753170 GCF_000298275.1 Orycteropus afer afer | reverse complement strand
ATATATAGTTTTATTTGGGAAGTATAATATATAGATTAACAATATGAACCTACTTTACACAAATAATGATATATTAGTGGCTTGATAAATGTAGAAGTAATTATATTATATATCCATAAGTTAAGGAGCTTAATGTCATAATTGCTAAGTGTCTGGCTGCTTACCTAGAACTCACCCAATGGGTCCACTAGAGAAAGAAATGGAAATCTGCTCCTGTAAAAACCCCAAAGCCCATTGCCATGGAGTTGTGTCCAACTAACAGTGACCCTATAGTGACTCTGTAAAGATTACAGCTTAGACAATCCTATAAGGCACTTCTACTCTGTCATATGGGTTTTCTGTGACTAAAAATTGACTATACAGCACCTAATAACAGAAACAACGTGCATAAGTTAATATGCATTAATAAATCTAGTTCTGTCTGTTGAGGATCAGAAAGCAATATTCCCAGTAGCAAAGAGCATACTCAACATTAACTTTTTCTAGATATCATTCTTCAATTAAAGTAACCACAGCTCTGTGGAGAATGAATATTTCTATGACTAGAACAGGGAAAATACAATATAAACCCTGAGCATGTGATAACAGAATGTAAGGAAGTACTCCAAAACAAAAGGATGAGGGACACAAAGGCCAATCTGAAAGAGTTCTCAAATACAAGAGCTATAACAATTTGAACAACAAAATCAATATTGTGGCATTTGATTACAGCTCAAAATTTAAAGTAAATAATCAAGGAACTCTGGTAGCGTAGTGCCTAAGGCACTTGACTATTAACCAGAAAGCTGATGGTTCAAACCCACTAGCCATTCCTTGGAAGAAAGGTTGGGCAATCTACTTCTATAGTGATACCAACTCAGAAACCCAAAGTGGGGGCACTATGAGTCAGGTCTGACTCCACGGCACATAACACCACCAACAACAGCAACAACAACATAATTAGATACAGGGGCTGACCACAATGATATGGCCACTTCATAAGGTTACTTAGGGTCAGGGGTATGAATCTTCTGTGCATGCCCTAAATTAGGTACTCCCTTAAATGCTCAAGTTCCTGGGTCTGTGGTTGGTCTTTTCATTTTTAATTGGCCAGGTCTCACCTGTGATTGGAGGTGTTAACTCATTAACCACTTTAAATATTCTGCCTCTCTCCCTTTTCACCTCCCTTAGGGTCTGCCCCCAGGGTGGCCCTCCTGTCCTATCATCCTGCTTAAAAGAATGACTTTCAAAACTCAGGAGGGGGAAGAGGGCAATGTGTGGAGTAGCAAAATGCTGAAATTTATTCCAATTTTGTTCGCACTTAAGCATTTTAATTTTTTTCAGTTTAATTCTGAATTGAAATTCTTCTTTACAAAATATATAAGGGGTACTGACAGAGTTTGTAAAAACACAAATGGTAAGTTTCAAATGTGATATGATATTGAAATCCCATGACAAGGTAATAATCAGGCACTATTCTGTGTTCTGTGGACTACTACCCATAAAAGGTAGATTTTTTTTTTTTTTTTAATCACATCAATACCATCATCGAAACATAAACAAAAGTTTATCCTTTGTTCCATCATTTGGAAGAAAGGTCTAGAAATAAATAATTGCCTATATACTAGGTAAGTTCATCATAATTCTGATAAGAACCATGCGTGTTGGATTTGTGTTTTGACACCAGTAATAATAAATGCTCATGAATCAACAATTTAATTTTAACAATTGAAAAAGACAATATATATACAACAATAAATAGCCTCACATTTCTCTCTACTATGCAGTTCTCTTCATTTACTTATTGTCTTCTCTTGAGGTAAGTCATAATGAGTTCTATGTAAATGCGTTTGTGAAACAGGGAGTGGATTTGTTAAAAATGAAATACCTAATCAAAACTGTTACGTTTTCTCTTGGATCTCTTCCTGAGTTACAAAACCTTGATTAAAATATACCAAAATCAGGCACAGGCTTTAAAACAGTCCTTTCAAATTAACAAGTGAAAATACAATCCAAATATTTTTACATATTCCATTATTCTTCATTTTGTTGAATACTGAAATTGGAAATTCACATGAGCAGAGGAGTTCTCTAGATTTAACACTGAAAATTAAATTTCTTAATTAAATATTACAATGCTATATGTGCTCATTCCTCCTGTTTGTATGCCAATTCAGTTCTGTATTTTATAACTGATTTTGAGAGGAAAGTAACACATTTTACAGATATATATTGAGCACAGTTTTGATGATTTAAAATATTCTGTGAATAATCATCTCATAAAATAATTTGTCAACTATATACAAGGGACTCCTTGATGATTTTATTGAGCTAAAAGCATACTGCATAGTGCTATGTAGCTCTTCTCTAACAGAAAATGTTCACCCCTAGGCATGGTGTAATGTGCTATAGCTATGTAGGCAGCACTATAATGAAGACTGAAAAGAAAGAGGAGATGACTTGGCCAGATAGAAGTAATTATTATCCATCTCAATAGCTTTACAATTTTCCTATGGTGAGTTAGCTATATCTTTTTAGTGAAACAATAACATTTTTTGGTCAAATACAAACTGTCCAAGAATATATATATATGTATATGTGTGTGTGTGTGTGTGTGTGTTGTTGTTGTTAGGTTCCAGTGAGTCATTTCTGACTCATAGCGACCCCATGCACAGCAAAATGAAACACTGCCTGATCCCGTGCTAGCTCCACAATCCCTGCTATACTTGAGCCCATCATCGTAGCCACTGTGTCAATCCATCTCGTTGAAGGCCACCCTCTCTTTCGTCGACCCTCCACCCTACCAAGCATGACATCCTTCTCCAGGGAATTGTCCCTTCTGAAAACATGACTAAAGTAGGTGAGATGAAGTCTGGCCATCCTCTCCTCCAAGGAGAATTCTGGCTGCACTTCCTTCAGGAGAGGTTTATGAGATCTTTTAGCAGTCCATGGTACTCTTAGCATTCTTTGCCAGCACCACATCTCAAAAGCATCAACTATTCTCTGGTCTTCCTTATTCATTGTCCAGCTCTCACATGTATATGGGACGACTGAAAATACTATGGCTTATGTCAGGCACACTTCAGTCCTCAAGGAAATATCTTTGCTCTTCAGCACTTGAAAGAGACCCTTTCAGCCGATTTGCTCAGAGCTATATGTTGTTTGATGTCCTGACTGTTGCTTCCATTGGCATCGATTGTAGAATCAAGCAATGTGAAGTCTTTGACAACTTCAATTTTTTCTCCATTTACCGTGATGTTGCTTATAGGACAAATTGTGAGGATTTTTTTTTTCTTTGTATTGAGATGCAATCCATACTTCAGAGTGTATCCTTTAATCTTCATCAGTAAGTGCTTTAAGTCATCCTCACTTCAATTCAATCTCTATTCTTAGCAAATAATCCAAGAAGCTAGACTATATGAAGAAGAATGTGGCATCAGAGTTGGAGGAAGATTCAGTAACAACCTGTGATACACTGACAACACAACTTTGCTTGCTAAAAGTGAGGATGACTTGAAGCACTTACTGATGAAGATTGAAGACTACAGTCTACAGTATGGATTTGTTGATGTTAGGTGCCATCATGTCATCTCCAACTTATAGAGACCCTATTCACAGCAGAATGAAACACTACCTGGTCCTGCACCAGCTCCACAATCCTTGCTATACGTGAACCCATAGCCACAACCACTGTGTCAATCCATCTCACTGAGGGCCTTCTCCTCTTCCATATATGGATTATACCTCAATATAAAGAAAATAGAAATCCTCACAACTGGACCAAGAAGTAGCATCATGATAAATGGAGAATAGAGTGAAGTTTTCAAAGATTTCATATTACTTATCTACAATCCACTAATAGAAGTTGCAGTCTAGGTATCAGAAAATGTATATCAGTGGGTAAATCAGTTGCAAAAGAACTCTTTCAAGTGCTGAAGAGCAAAAATATCTCCTTGAAGACTAAGATGTGCCTGACACAAGCTGTGGCATTTTCAATTGCTTCATACGCAGGTGAGAACTGGAAAATGTGTTAAGACCAAAGAAGAGTTGATGCTTCTGAGTTGTGGTGTTGGCAAAGAATGCTGAAATTACCATGGACTGCTAAAAGAACTAAAAATCTATCCTGGAAGAAGTGCAGCTGGAATGCTCTTTGGAAGCAAGAATGGCTATATTTCATCACACCTACTTTGGTCATGTTGTCAGAAGGAATCATTTCCTGGAAAAGGATATCAAATTTGGTAAAATAGAGAGTCAATGAAGAAGGGGAAGGCTGTCAATAGATGGATTGACACAGTGTCGACAACAACGAGGTCAGGTACATGGAGGACCGTGGGGCTGGCACAGGACCTGGCAGTGATTCTTTCTGCTGTGCATAGGGTCATTATGAGTCAGAGATGACTTGATGGCACCTAAAAAGAACAATACCTAATTAGGGACAAGTCTCTTCACTCTATCCCTTATGAAGATATTTAAATCACACTCATTGGGTCTGTAATAAGACAAGTTTGTGTCTTATTACTCTAGACTTTAATAATACTAAAAACTTTAATAATAATAAAAAACTTTGTCTTAGGGTAATTGTAAATTCCTTTGTTCCTTCCTTCTTCTTCTTCTTCTTTTTTTTTTTTTTTAATATTTTCACCCACTGCAAATAAAATAAAAGCCTACTATCTATATAGCTAAGGATCTTTGGTGGAATAGTGGGCAAGGCATTTAGATGCTAACCCAAAGATTAGCGGTTCAAACCCACCAGCTTCTCTAAGGGAAGATGAGACAATCTACTTCCATAACTATTTACAGCTTTGGAAAACCAATGGTGGTCACTCTGAGTTGGAATTGGCTTGATGTCAGTGGGTGTGGTATGGTTTTATTGTATAGGTTTCCTCCCCTTTTTAGTTTATCTTGGGCATTTTTCCTTGTTAGCATGTATAAATCTGTTTTTTTTTTTTTTAATAATCACATCTTATATTGAATGGCTGTAACACTATTTTCTAAAATAAGGAAATGAAAATCTTTATTATGAAAATAAGCCTGACCAATTTTTGGAGTCTGTTACCTAATACAGATCCTGGGCAGGGCAAATAGTTTGCACTTAGCTAGTAAAATAGTTTGTGCTTTGACTCACTGAAGATCAAAAACAGTTGCAGCAGTACAAATAAAAGGAATGGCCAGAAATTCAAATTGGATTCAGAAGAGGACATGGAATGCAGGGCATCACATCTGATGTCATATGGGTCTTGGCTGAAAGCCAAGAATACGAAGAAGTAGAGAAACAGTGAAAAAGGCAAAGATTCTCAGCAAGATGGATTGACACAGTGGCTGCAATGATGGGGGTCAAGCATGGTAATGATTGAGAGGATGGTGCAAATCTGGGCAGTATTTTATTCTGTTTTAAGAAGGGTTGATATGAGTCAAAACTGATATGACATAACCTAACCACAAAAATAACCTAAAGATTGGAAGTTAGAAGCCACCCAGCAATGCTGTGGAAGAAAGGCCTGGTAATTTTGTTCTGTAAAGATTGCAGCCAAAAATCCATGTGGAGCAATTCTACTCTGTAAAACCTGTGGTTACTATGAGTTGAAATTGTCTTGAGCACAGTGAGTGTTTCTCTTTATATTATTATCTAGTATGATCTTTTCTGCTACGCTATATGTTTCTATAATGAAAAATAATTCATAAGTGATGGATATGTAGAATGTTGTTGTTGTTGTTATGTGCCGTCGAGTCAGCCCTGACTCATAGCGACCCCTCCTTGGGTTTCCGAGGAAGTATCACTACGGAAGTAGGATTGCCCATCCTTCCTTCCGAGGAGTGGCTGGTGGGTAGATGTAGAAAAGTGATATCAATTAATTTATCTTTAAAGTTCAGCAGAAAAGAGTAAGTTTTTCAATTTCCCTGCTGCCTTGGCATCATGGCACAATTTAATGAAAGATAATATCAAGGAATTGCACTAAGATTTCTTTCCCATAAAGATGTACCCCAAGATTTTCTGGAATGACTATCTACTCCTGGCAGGTCACTTTTAATAGTGTGAAAAAGATCGAAAAAAGATGTTACTAGGTGTAAATATCAGTGGGTATTTAACACAGATTTTTATTATACAACTATGTTGCTGCATCTAAGTGTTCCAGTTAAAAATTGCATACATATGGCTCAGCTCTATCTATTTTCCCCATAAGTTCTATTATTTTCAGTACTTTGTTTTGGAGACAGTAAACTCAGAAGCATACTATCACTTTTAAACAAAACCTCCTTATAGGCCACTTTCTCTTAAACATTAGAAATGCATAAATTACTAAATGGACAAAGAATCCTTCTTAGCACTAACAATAAATTATATAAATTTGAAATTCTTAAACTAGTTGATAATAAATCTAAATTGTCCTGAATTAATGGTCCCTGATCAATTATAGATGTCTTCACCATTCAAAACAAAACAAAACAAAACACCCAAGCTATTAATAGAGACAGTTAACATTCTAGTTGTGATTACTTCCAACACTTTCTTAAAATTGCATTTTGAAGATTTCTTTCTTTAATACTAAAATTTGGATCTTGTTGAGGAGTATTTACCCCCTGACTCAGAGAGAATCTAAGATCTTTAGTTCTCTTCTTTTTTTTACCTCCCATCAACTAAAATAATATTAGAAAGGAAAAACAAAATCTACATTTAAATATACACAGACAGACTTTTCAAATTCAATATATTAAAATTTGAACCCATTCTCAAAAATATAATTCTTTTCCATTTATTTGTTTGATCAATAGCCATTGATTCATCCAGTAAATACATTTGAGGTTTTATGTTAGCAGACATTGTACTCCCAAGGTTTCAAACATGAACTCTCTATGCCCCTACCTGGATTTGTAGTTAAATGTTGAAAGCAGGTTACAAATTATAAAATCATATTAGTAGAGCTGGAAGAGGTGAATATGAGAACAGCTTTAGGCAAGCAATTGTTAAGATTGCTATTAAGCATTAAACAAAAAAAAATCTTCCAAATGTAATTAAAATCATATTATATAGCAGAAGGTCAATGACCAAAAGTAAAATAAAATGTTCACATAGACAGTTTACAGGGGACATATGAAATATTTTAAGCAAAGGAGTAAGCAAACAAACAAAAAAAAAACTCACAACCATTGAGTGATTCTGACTCATAGCAATACTCATGGGATTTCCAAGGCTTTAAATATTTACAGAAGCAGATTGCCTGATCTTTCTTCCATGGAGCAGCTGGTGGGTTTTAACCACAACATTCTGCTTAGAAGTCAAATGCCTTAATCACTACACCACCAGAGCTTGTCTTCTCTGCCAATCAGTATCTTCATGATTAGCATCATCCCATCCTCTATCCAAGGGAGCTCTGTTGGCATAGTGCCTAAGGCATTTGACTGTTAATCAGAAGGCTGGTGGTTCAAACACACCAGTCACTCCTCAGAAGGAAGGTTCGGCAATCTACTTCCATAGTGATACCACCTTGGAATCCCAAGGAAGGGTCGCTATGAGTTGGATCCAACTAGATAGCAGTGCATTGAGTTTGTTTCTGCATTCTCCATCCATCAGAAAATCTTGTGGATTTCAACTAAAAATGTATATCTAATCCAGGCACTTTTGCTCATCATCCTTTGACTATATTCAGCCAAACAATATAGGCAGCTCTTTGTCGGAACTACAGCCATGGTTTCCTAATACTCTCCAACTTCAAACAACAAATTTAGTCTTAGTGCCCTACTCTGAACTTTTCTTCCTCAGGACATGGATTATGTCTTCAAGAAGCAAATCTGATCACTCTATACCATGTTTAAATACTGTAAGCTCCTTTGCACTGTAACCGGGGTGAAAAAAATCTATCCTTACTCTGTCATAAGTTCTCTATGATCTGCTCATAGACTCTCTAGCCCAATTTTCCTGTCACTCATTAAGCCTCAATCAGCCTTTTGATTCCATTTTTCAAACATCATATTCCTAATTTAGCATCATTGCCATTACTCTTTCTTTGTCTGAAATGAGCAATGTTTCCCTCTGCTGATCACATTTTCATGCTGACACTTTCTCATCTATCTATATATAATTATTTCCCTAAACAACTACCATTGAATAAATTCTGACTCATAGCAACTCTATAAGATGGAGTAGAACTTCCCCTTTGGGTTTCCAAGGCTGTAAATCTTTACAAAAGCAGACCGCCACATCTTTCTCCAATGGACTGGAATGGTGAGTTCTAACCATCAAACTTTTGGTTAGCAACAAAATGCTTAAGCGCTGTACCATCAAGGCTCCTGTTACCTCCCTAGGGACATGTAATGCAATATTACTGATGAGGTTATTGTTAGGAGCTCTGTGGCATCGTGCCTAAGGCATTTGACTGCTAGCAGAAGGTTAGCAGTTCAAACCCACCAAACCACTCCTTGAAAAGGAGGTTGGGCAATCTACTTCCGTTGTGATACCACCTTGGAAACTGAAGGAGCGGTCACTATGAGTCTCATCCAACTCGATGGCAGTGAGTATGGTGTTTTGAGGTTGTTGGTACTGTGGTAAATTGCTGTTGCGTAGATTCCAACTCATAGTGACTCCACATTGCGGAGTAAAACGGTCCCATAGGATTTACAAGGCAGGGACCTTTCTGAAGTGAATTGCCAGCACTGTCTTGCAAAGTACCTTTTAGTGAATTTGATCCACCAACTTTCCACTAGTAGTCAATTACTTAACTGTTTGTGCCACCCAGTGATTCTTAGATTAAGATTTCTCCTTATTTCCTCTCACAAAAATCTTTTGTTTTATTCTAACCAAATAGCTCCTAAATGTAATCATAATAGTTACTGATTGAGTGTTATACAATCATTTATCTAATGAGTCTCTTCCATTCCTTTCTTGATTAATCTCCTTGAGAACAGGGTTTTCGCATCAAATTTGGTCACTATTTAATCATATCTATATTGTTAATTGTCATCATCGACACAAAATAACTTACTCAGCAAATTGCACACAGTCATTAATGCTATCCTGTTTTTGCTATGTTAGGAAAACCAAGGTCAAAATAAAGTTCTATGAGTTGCATACAACACTAGCCTCACCATACAAGAAAGCTTATGTGTGCCACATAAAATAGAAATAGTTTAAATGTCAGAATAAAACTCCCAAGGTTTCAAACATGAACTCTCTATGCCCCTACCTGGATTTGTAGTTAAATGTTGAAAGCAGGTTACAAACTATAAAATCATATTAGTAGAGCTGGAAGAGATAAATAGGAGAATAGCTTTAGGCAAGCAATTGTTAAGATTGCTATTAAGGATTAAAAAAAAAAAAAAAAAACTTCCAAATGTAATTAAAATCATATTGTATAGCAGAAGGTCAATGACCAAAAGTAAAATAAAATGTTCACATGGACAATTTACAGATGGTCTTGTAATAGAGTTACCGAGAAATATTATATAAATTAAGAACAATAAAATTCCATTACCGAAGTTAAAGGAGAAGTCTTCAAAAGGTGCTGTTTCTTAGACTTAAAAAATGTGTGTGTAAGAGCAGCAGGAAGCTTTGCCCTGAAAGGTAGTATTCCTCCCTTTTTTTTATTGTCTATTGCTAAAATGGCACCAGGTCAAAACAATGAGATACTCTACTGATAGCAGTACTATAAATACATGGATTTATTGATAGAATTATGACACTGCAGAAGATTTTCAATTAGTATTAGAGTCATTAACTAGGCAGGGAATATATGGATAGTGGCACTTTATTCAATTATACTTATAAAGATATATTACTGCAGATGATAAGAAGTAATAGAAACACTTGTATATAACAGTACTTAAATGAAATACCAATAAATGGCTGTTTTTTTCTTTTCTTTTCTTTTTTTTTGTCCCCTTCAAACAATATAGCTGATAGAGTTTTGCTACTCCCATAACTCTAAATCTTTAGGGTTGGATCTGTTCCCTGAATGTTCTTGGCTTCTTGTTCTAGTTGCCAGAAACTGAGTTTTGTGATATTAACAAAAAGTCATGCAAAACTGTTGCCAAACTTGCATGACTGCTATTTCAAATCATTCAATTCTCTGCTAAAATATCAATGAAAGAGGGAATATCAGACCACAGTATCAAAAATATCTCCCAATAATATTACCTAGGTTTATAAGGTTTGAAATTCTTAAGCTTTCTCACTGAGACAAATCTTGCATAGAAGTGAATTTCATTATATATATGTAAAATTAGCAGAGTATTTTCCTTCATATGCAAATAAATAATAAGGAGCTCCAGTTGTGTAGTGATAAGGCACTTGAATGCAAACTGGAAGGTCAGTGGTTCGAACCCACTAGCTGCTCCACAGAAGGAAGATGGAATGATCTACTTCCATAAAGATTTACAGCCTCGGAAACACAAATGGGGCTCTCTATGAGTTGTAAACAACTCAATGGCAGTGACTTTGTTTTTTATCATTATAATGGAGTCCAATGAAAAATAAATGTGCAAAACTTAGTACATGAAACATTGAATATCAATGAAAAACAGTTGAATTACTCAAGGAATTCTGGTCTTCTGTGACTAATAAACTCATGTGTATAACACAGTAAAATAATATTTATTGCTCAATCTAAGATGTTTTAATGGAGCACTAAGGCGTATTTTCTAGTTATTTGGGAACTCCAGATTACCCTAAATGTTGCTAGAATCAAACAGAAGGGAGGAAAGGACTGGCCTGGAAGATATATATTTTACTTTTGGTCACATCTGGTTGACTAAAACATAGTCGCTTTTCTGCAATTAACTGTCAAGGATTCTAGAAAATTTATTTTGTCAGTGTTCCCAGGAAGAAGGAAAGGGATTTCAGCAGATTCTCGTGATAGTTTGAGCGTGATTTTCTGTTATAATGCAGTATGTGCTCTCGAGAAACTCCATGTTTGCACAATCATGTACTGTAAGTAATACGATGCTCAAGGCAGTGTTAAACATCTTGTCCCCAAAGACTGTTGAGTTATTGTTCCTTTTCACTTTCAACAAAGTCCAGATATAGACTATAAATTACATGGTGATCCTACTTTTGGAAAATATAGGATAGAGACCAATGACTCAAAAATGTATTCGCTAACAGTCAAGAATAATCATACTAAAAATCACATCACAGTTAAAGTTCCATTAACATTAGTAACATACATTACAATCTGTCTATATATTTAAGTCTTAGACCTTAGGGCTCATGACTTCCTCTTTTCACTAATATTTGAATTTATATAATCTGAAATACACCTTTCCTGGGGAGTTAACATTTCAACCCTAAATAAAAAGACCATCTTGGAGATATAACTATTGCACATATTTTAACTGTATTTTCTGTCACCCACACCAAGGATTTACTAAATGAGTAAAGTATGTTTGAAAGTATCTTTCTCTCATAAGGTTAGTAGTAATTAACATCTGTGGATCAGTAAATATATTATAGATTCTTGTCTATGCTTACAAAAACAGAAGATAAGAAACTTAGGATCCTAGGTAAATAGTCCCATACTCTTTTAATTCTGTATTACTTAACATTATCGTATGTGAATCAAGTGAACTCTTCAAAGCTTTACAGGGAAGCCTAAAAGGACACAGAGCTTGGAATTCACTGAGGCTGCACAACTTCATTTTATGATTGCTTATGTGGCTTAATCATTCTTATTTTCATGGTAATATACCATCTACTTTGGAGAGACTAACAGTTTTCATATAACTAATGACTGAAGAGCTCACATATGAAATCTATGTTGTTGTTGTTGTTATTTGCCATCGAGTCGGCCCCGACTCCTAGCGACCCCTCCTAGGGTTTCCGAGGCAGTTATCACTACAGAAGTAGGATTGCCCAACCTTCCTTCCGAGGAGTGGCTGGTGGGTTTGAACCGCCAGCCTCCTGGTTAGCAGTCAAGTGCCTTGGCACTATGCTACCAGAGCTCCCATGAAATCTATAATAATTGTGAATGATCAGCCTTTGTTAGTTTCCAAAAGAAAATTTATCACTGTCTCATTTTGACTATATTTATAGTGCAGTTTGGGCATGGGTGTCTGACATGTATGGCATGAATGGTTATTTGAGAAAAACAACCCGATGATTTTTACTTATATTGATGTCAAAGTCCTCAAGGATGCTGATGAGGAAAGAAATGGTGACAAATCACTCAACACAAACCTAACAAAGGCATAACTATACACTAAACAAAAAAGGAAAAGCAAGTGTATAAATAAAAATAAAAGAATCAACTGGATAGAGTGTTTTATTATTTATTTATTTATTTTTCCAAAGAGGGCTGTGCTTTGTAGCTTGGACACAGAAGTAGAAATGTTTAAAGATGTCCACTCTATCTCTGTGTATTGGAAAATATAAAAAATAAAAATAAATATGTATCATAAAATAACTTTCTTTAAGGTAGGGTGAAAATCAAACATATTTCAACATTATCTTGATATAATAGGAAAGTGCTAAATATGGTGTGATAGTTTGGAAGATAAACAGTGGAATTTATTTTTAGTGTGTGGAGAAAAGTAGAAATCTGGGTGAAAGCCAAGGAAAAAAAGCAATAGGAGATAATGAGGCAGCTTAGCCATGCTAGAAAATATTATTCTTGCAATATGAATTCATTGTCATTGAGTCAGTCCCAACTCACAGCTACACCTTGGGTTTCTGCGGCGGTATCTCTATGGAAATAGACTGCCCAGTCTTCCTTCTCAGGAGTGGCTGGTGAGCTTGAACTACTAGCCTTCTTGTTAGCAGTCAAATGCCTTAGGCACTATACCACCAGAATAATGGTGTTGTCTGGACACTTAAAAAAAAAAAAAAAAATCATAGCATAACTATTGTTGTTTTAAATTGTAGTACATGAGGAATATATAATTATTTCAAAAATGATGTTAAGATAATTATTGCATATGCCAAAGCCATTAAAAATCAATTGAATTGATTCCACATATGAATTTAATTAGATAAAATACAAGATGACAGCAGTATTTTGTATTATCTTAAAAGAGAAATTCCAATAACTCAAGCCAGAGGAACATTGTAGCTGAGGACAAATATCACAGAAAATGTATTTGGGTGATTGACTTACAGGAAGCTGGATGATCTTAGCATGAAGAACCACTTTGAAGAATGTTGAAAATTGAACTTATTAAGAAGAGAGTGTGCCTCACTTTCCTTGCATGGATTCTCTCAATGAATTTTGAGCAGGATACAGTTGTAGTAGACTTCCCTGCAATGAAATTAAAATGGCATATTTACTATCCGTATTTGAAAGGAAAACAAGGGTATGGAACACTCTTCTGTTTTTTTTTTTGTTTTCTCTGATATTAAACCAACTTTGCATTACTTGAATAAACAAAACTAGATCATGATTCTTTATCTTTTTCTATATACTGCTGTACTCAGCTTGCTAGTACTTCCTTTATAATTCTAGCATCTAGATTTCTGAAGCAATTGGCCTATAATTTTCTTTCCTCATACTGCACTTGGCTGGCTTTGTGAATTAAATAATATAAAATGAGTTCAGAGCAATTCCCACAGCTATCCTACTATTCTTTGCAGAAATTTTTACAATAATATTATTCAAATTTATTTGAAACAATTTTATAAGCATCTGAGCCTGTATTTTTCTTAGTGAAAAGATTTTAATTTATATTACTGATTTTATTTTACTCATGTTCTCTATTTCTATATTTGAAAGCTTTATACATATGTGTATATATTCATATATAGATAGAGATATACATATACACAATGTTTTCTAATTCTAATAAAAGTTTATTTAAATGTTTTTATTTTAGTATTTCATCTCTATAAGGTTTCATGTTTATTTTCTTCTATAATTCTTAATATTGCCATCTACAGTTTCTCACTGTTCTCACTCTTAGGAAATAATTATATTATTAATTTTTGAGAATATTTTGTATTTGATTGCTCCTCTGTAATATAGAATTATTTTAGCATATTTTTCTTCTGTTATAGTTATTATTTCCATTCTACAATTTTTGGTTTTATTATGTTACCTTTTTCTAAATTATTACATGGAATGCTTGGCTTATTCTTTTTATTTCTTGACATTTCAAACACAAATGTTCCCCTAAAGTACTGTTTTACTGTTTTGACTGAATTAAGTACGTGTGTGTGTGTGTGTGTATCTCACACAATCATATAGAATGTGCGTGCATTATCACTAACAGTTCGACATATTGCTATTTGCAGTGAGTTATTTTTTCTTTTGTAGAATAAAATATTGATATATTATACACTTAGAAGGAGCTCTGGTGGCTTAGTGCCTAAGGCATTTGACTGCTAAACAGACGACTGACGGTTCAAACCCACCAGTCACTCCGTGGAAGGAAGACTGGGCAATCTATGTAAAGATTCACCACCTCTGAAACCCAGAGGGGGTAGGTATGAGTCAGAATCCACTCGATAGCAGTGAGGCTTTTTTTTTTTTTTTTAAATACATTTAGAGTTGTCTTAAACCATTGTTTTTAAACAATATATATTTAAATATGTTCAATGGAGGGAGTTCTGATGGGTAGTGCCTCAGGCATTTCACCGCTAACCAGAAGGCTGGCGTTTGAAACCCACTACGCATTCCTCAGAAGGAAGATTGGGCAATTCACTTCCCTAGAGATACCACCTGGGATAACCGAAGCAGGGGTCACTATGAGTCGAATAAACACTATGGAGATGAGTTTGGTTTTGCTATTTTTTCATATGTGTGAATAATTTCTAAGTTATTCTTTTATAATTGATTCTAGTTTAATTGTATTATGATCAAAATATGGAATATATCATACTAAACTTTTTAATTTTTGAGATAAGGTCATTATAGTTTTTTACACGTGATCCAAATGTTCTTGAAAATGACATGTATTCACCAATTTTTTTGTGCAGTGTTGCACATATTTTTATTAAAACAAACATCTTAATTTTATATTGTTCAGAATGGACTAGTTGCAGGTTGGTGATAAGAAAGTTATGCCAGAATGCAAATACATGCACCACTTCTTTCCTGGAGAATACCTTACAGCTGGGGGAAGAAAAAAAAAAAAAAAAATCAACAAACAAACTCTGTGCTTAGTGGGAGAGTTTGTTTGCATTCTAGCACAAGATCATTATCTTATTGTAGACTTTAAGAGTTTGGAGATCAAAAATGTTTCTGTAGAACACACTTGGAGTGGTGCTTGGCCATGTTATGCTTTGCTAACAAACATTCTCAATCTTAATGACTTAAAAGTAAAAGTCTTGTTCATGAAGGGATTAAGAGCTCTCAATCCACATTATCCTTACTCAGGGATGCAACCTGTGGGAGATTTTGATAGTGCTTTCAGGGATAATGAGATGGGGAAATGAAATATAGTGAACAAAACACTAGATCTAAAAAACTTTCCTTCAGTAGGGACATGTGGGATTTCTACTCATGTCATATGCCAACATAAGTCATCCCAAAATGTTTAACCTCTAGGCAAAAGTGAAATATTTGGTAACAAACATTAGTGATGATCACACATTTTTAGTATGTTTTGGCAATAGTCTATGACTATATTTGTTGTCTGTTTGATTCATTCTTCAATGACTGATTATGAAAATTAATTGTATATGCCAATTTAGCTACGATGTCCAGGTTTTTGGTCAAACATTAGTCTAGACTCTATTATGAAATACTTAAATGTGATTAAAGAAGTTGATCTTAAGTAAAAAAAAAAAAAAAAAAGACTGCCCTTCATAGTGTGAGGGCTTTATCCAATCAGCTAAAATCTTAACAGCAAAAACGGAATTTTCCCTTGGAATTATTCTGCGTACAGAGTATAAACTGGCATCTTGCCAGAACTCTCTCACTCTTTTCTTTTTTTAACCTGAGCTATGGATTTTGGGACACAAGATTTCAGGAATTTCCAGTCTGTCACCTGACCCACATATTTTGTACTTGCTTTTCCCAAAGTTACATGAGCCAATTCTTTGAACTGTAAATTTTTATGTAGAACAGATTATGGTTAGCAATTCCAAGAAAAGACTGATGGATATGTTAAATGTATTGATTATGGTGATGATCACATGTCTGAGCTTATTTTGAAAGGTATCAAATTTTATACTTTGTATAAGTGTAACATATTGTGAGTCAATTATTTTATAAATAAGCTGTTAAAAAGTGGTTCAATGTATCAGTTTTCTGTCACTTCTGAAAAAAAAGTAGCATAAATTTAATGGCTTAAACCATAGTAATTTGTTACAGAAGAAAGAGAAAACTAATGAAGTTTGACTTTCCCAGTTTAAAGACTATATGCATGACTTGGCTCATGACCCTATTCCATTTTAAAAGGCAACCATGGCCTATTAAGTCTTACACTGTCATCTCCTGATTCTGTCTCATATTTCTTCCTTTTCCACATATGATTACACTTAAGATTACATTGGTCTTCCCTGGTTAATCTTTCTTTGATAATGAGCTAGTATCTTGGGATACAATGAATTTCTTTTTATAGTGATAGAAAATGAGGCATTGTTTAAGGATAATGGTTGTAAAACCTGATTAAGGTCATTATTACCAATAAGTTGGACAGCTGAAGTCAATTGAATTGTCAAATGTTGTGATACACATTTTTTTTTTTTTTTGTATAACAGAAAAATAAAAAAGACAGCTACTGATGATGCTTTGCTGCTTTTGTATAAACATCTCATAGGATTTGTTTTGTTTTGTGTTGTTTTGTTTTGATGTTTAAGGTTATGGTTTCATGAAACAATTCAGTTAATTGGCCTACAATTGTTTTTAGTGTTCCTTGGTGTTGTAGTGCCTAAGGCATTTGACTACTAACTAGAACGCTGGCAGTTCAAACCAATTGGCCACTCCTCAGAAGGAAGACAGGACAATCTAGTTCTGTAGATATACTGCCTCAGAAACCCAAGGAGAGTTCACGATGAGTCAGGTTCATCTCCACAGCAGTGAGGTTTTTGTTTTGTTTTGTTTTTTAAAATTCTACTTCCTAGTTTTGTGTGTGTAATACCAGGTGTCTTAAAAGTTTTGTGTGTGTAATACCAGGTGTCTTAAAAGCTTGTAAGCAACCATCTAAGATATAATTCCTCTCTATTTGCCTTGAGCAGCAAAATAGCAGTAGGGGAGTCAGGAATCAGACAAGGACCTACAGTGGATGTCTAATTGACTCCGTGAAAAGCTACCTTCTTTTCCATGAGACCAGAAGAATTGAATGATACCTGGCTACCATTACTGAACATTTTAAACAAATATTATAGAGGAAATCCTAATCAAAAGGAGAATATTTGGAAATGTAAAATTCTCATGGAACCAAGCCCATCTGGAGCCATTGAGGTTAGGTAACTCTCCCTTCAAAACTATTCCACTGAGATAATCATTAAATCTTAAACTGAAAGTATCCCTTGAAGTAATTATTAAACCAAACAATAATTAAGCTTAATTGGAAAAGAGTGTCCAATTAAGCATTAATCCATTTTAAAGAATTACCCATATGTGATTAAATTGATAACAGTAACTTGAAAGTTTAGGTGAGAAGTTTACAAGGCAGTGAATTTATTTTAAATGGTGGTGAAATAATTTAGAAATGTGTAGGAAGAGTTTTTGCACAATATTAAGGATGTAATCAATGTCACTGAATGGTACATATAGAAATTGTTGAATAGGTATATGTTGTCCTTTGTATACTTTCAGTACAAAAAAAATAATTAAATAAAATCAGCTTTTTATCAACTTCAATTTCATCTTCAAACTTACTCACCCCTTGCCTGGTAGCCTAATATATTAACATGTGATATGGATTGTTGTTGTTGTTGTTGTTAAGTGCC
>NW_006922260.1:728148-734093 GCF_000298275.1 Orycteropus afer afer | reverse complement strand
AGTTGGCCAGGTAGCTGTCTTCCAAATCTCTTGGCATAACTGAGTGAGTGCCTCTAATGAGGCATCCGTTTGTTGAAATATCTCAAGGGGTATTCCGCCAATTCCCAGAGCCTTGTTCTTTCATTGCAGCTTCAACTTTCTCTTTCAGTACCATTGGTTCAAGATCATATGCTACTTCCTGAAATGGATGAAGATCGATCAGTTATTTTTGGTACAGTGACTCTGTGTATTCCTGCCATCTTCTCTAGATGTTTCCTGCATCATTCAATATTTTGCCCATAGATTCTCTCAATATTACAACTCAAGGCTTAAATTTTTTCTTCAATTTTTTCAGCTTGTGAAATGCCGAGCATGTTCTTCCCTTTTGTTTTTCAGACTCCAGATCTTTGCATATTTCATTATAGTAATTGGTTTTGTCTCCTCGAGCTGCTCTTTGAAATCTTCTGTTCAGCTCTTTTATCTTGTCATTTCTTCCATTTACTTTAGCTACTCTCCACTCAAGGGCAATTTTCAGAATCTCTTCTGTCATACATTTTGGTCTTCTCTTCTTTTTTCATATTTTTCGTGATCTCCTACTTTCTTCATGGATAATGTTCTTGATATCTTCCCACAATTCTTCTGGTTTTTGGTCATTGGTGTTCAATGCATGAAATCTATTCTTTAGTTGAGCTCTAAATTCAGGAGGGATATATTCAATATCATATTTTGGCTCTCTTGGACTTGTGTTAATTGTCTTTAACTTCAAGTTAAACTTGTATATGAGCAGTTGATGGTCTGTTCCACAATCAGCTCCTGGCCTGGTTTTGGCTGAAGATATTGAGCTTTTCCAATGCCTCTCGCCACAGATGTAGTCAATCTGATTCCTGTGTGTTCTAACTGGTGAAGTCCACATATAGGGCCTCCATTTGTGTTGTTGAAAAAAGGTGTTTGCAGTGAATAATTTATTGACCTTGCAAAATTCTACCATGAGATTTCCAGCATTATTTCTATCACCAAGGCCAAATTTTCCAGCTGCCAGTGATTCTTCTTTGTTTCCAACTTTTACATTCCAGTCACCAGTGATAATGAACACATCCTGATTGCATATTCAGTCAATTTCAGACTGCAGAAGTTGATAAAAGTCTTCAATTTCCTCTTCTTTGGCTTTGATGGTTGGTGCATAAATTTGAATAATAATCATAGTAACGATTCTTCCTTGTAGGCGTATGGATATTTTCCTGTCATTGACAGCATTGTACTTCGGGACAGATCTTGAAACATCCTTTATGATAATGAATGTCATGCCATTCCTCTTTAAACTGCTATTCCCGACATAGTAGATCATATGGTTCTCTGATTCAATATGGCCAAAACCAGTCCATTTCAGCTCACTAATGCCAAGGATATAAATCTTTAGGCATACCATTTCATTTTTGACAACTTCCAATTTTCCTAGATTCATACTTCTTACATTCCATGTTCCAATGATTAATGGATGTCTGCATTTGTTTCTCCTCAATTTGAGTGGTGCCACGTCAGCAAATAGTTGTCTCGAAAATATTACATTATCCATATGAGTAAGGCTGGTTTTACTTTGATGATCCAGCTTTTTCCCAGTCCTATTTTTAGAGCCTTCCAACCTAACTGGACTATTTATAAAGTTGTGCAGTAACGTATCAGACAATGTTTCTTTGCTATTCATAAGGCTTTCCCTGGCCAATTCTTAGAGAAGTGGATGGCCTCTTCCTTCTTCCTAGTATATATATAGAGATAGATAGATAGATAGATAGATAGATAGATAGATAGATGTAACAACAACAGGAATTTGAACTTGCAAGCATAGGTCATGACAATTTGAAACATTTAAAAGCCAAACCAATTGTCATCGACTTGTTTCCAACTCATAGGGAGCCTATAGGACAGAAAAAGGCTGTAAATCTTTACAGAAGCAGACTGTCTCCTCTTTCTTTTCCAGAGTACTTAGTGCATTGGAACCACCAACCTTTATGTTAGCAACTTAATCACTATGTCACCAGAGCTTCTTACCATCGTGTCTACGGGACTCGTAGAGACCCCTCCTTGGGTTTCTGAGATGGTATCTCCAGGGAAGTAGATTGCCCAGTCTTCCATACAAGGAGTGTCTGGTGGGTTTGAACTGTCAGCCTTCTGGGTACCAGTCAAATGTCTTAGGCACTATGCCACCAGAGCTCTTTGTATAACATTAGAAAACATAAATCAAAATGAAAAGAACTAATACATTTAATTAAATGCATTTTAAAGTATACAATATAATGTATTCAGAAGGAAGGGTGGGCAATCTATTTCCCTAGTGATACTGCCTCAGAAACCTAAGGAGGGATTGCTATGGGTAGGGTATGACTCAACACCAGTGAGTTTGGTTTGGTTTGGTTTTATACAGTGTCTGCTGGTGCCTAAGACATTTAACTGCTAACCAGAATGCTGGTGGTTAAAACCCACCAGCCACTCCTCAGAAGGAGGATTGGGCAACTTATATCCATAGAGATACTGCCTCGGAAACCCAAGGAGAGGTCGCCATGAGCTGGAATTTATACATTTGATTAAACTCCATAATATATTTTATTAAATGTATTCTAAAGTATACTATACAGTGTTGGACTAAATAAAGATTACATGTATATATCGATAGACAAGGTATAATATGAGAGGAAGATATTTTTAAGTATTCAAAGATATAAAAGGATTAATATTAAAAGGATAAAAAGGACAAATGAAATGATTGAGATACAGTAGGAGACAATAGAAAACACTGATAAGAAGATGTGATTGTCAATTTCAAGAATGAAAAATCCAAATAGCCAATACAACATGTTCAAACTTTAATGAAATTCAAATTAAATGAAGGTAACATTTTATACCTATCATATGTCATTTAAAAGGTGAAATAATTCTGAATTTTTGCATGTATAGGGAGAGAATGGAACTCTGATGTAATTGTTGTTGTTGTTATGTGCCATTGAGTCGGACCCAACTTACAGAGACACCTCCTTGGATTTTCTAGGCTGTATCTCTACAGAAGTAGATTGCCCCATCTTCCTTCCAACTGATGTAATTATAGTGGGAAGGAAATTGGTGTGAATACTTTCAAACTTCTCAGTGAAGATAATTTTGAAATGTTCTATACCCCCAATCAGCATTATTAAGTTTGTGCCTCAAGAAAAAAAAATACAATAAAATTTGTATAAAAATATTAACTGGAATATTGCATATCATAATGAAAATGCTTAACAATCTAAAAATGCATTAAGTAAATAAAGTCATAATGATTGGGTTGTTTATAAGATGGAATCAGTACAGAAGTTAAAAATACAGCTGTATGTATCAGTATGGACAAATCTCAAAAATGATCAAAATGTATGTTACATAAAAATTATATAATTAAATTCAGCATGATTCCAATCTTTTGCATTCTCTCTTTTCCATCTTTGACATCAGCTGTGCCCAGAACACTCTGTCTTTGAACGTAGTCACCCAAAGCTTGGCCAGAATCCACAAGTGAAAATGACACTGTTCTTCAGACTGCCAAATACACAGATGTTAGTGACAAGTTTTTAATGGGATCAACACCAGCCTGGGGCTGGTTTTCTAGTATCCCTTCAGGATGTCCACCACAAGTTTGGGAGTCCACATAACACTCTTACTTTCTGACCTACTGTCTCCTACTATTACTTGGTAAAGAAAACAAAACCAAAGCCAATGTTACTGAGTTGATTCCTATTCATAGTGACCCCCATTCAGTATCCAATTTGGAAAATCATTGTGAAATAGATTGCCGTGTCTTCCTTTCATGGAGTGGCTTTTATGTTCCAACTACTAATCTTCTAGTTAGCTCTCAAATGCCTTAGGCACTGTGCCACCAGAGCTCCTTACCACTTGGTAGTGTGTTTGATAATTCTTTGAAAGACTCACAGAATTCAGAGTTGTTATTGTTGTCAGGTGGCATTGAGTCAGATCAGACTCATAACCACCTATGTAAACCAATAAAACACTGCCCAGTCCAGCTCCATCCTCATAATTGTTGCTGTATTTGAGTCTGCTCTTGCAAGTATTTGGTAAAACCATCTCACTGAAGGTTTTCCTCCCTCTTTTTTTTTTTTTTCTTTCTTAAACAAGTATGATGTCCTTCTCCAGGGACTGTCCCTCCTGATAAGATGTCCAAAGAACATGACACAAAGTCTCATGTTACTTTCAAGGAGCATCTGGCTGTACTTTTTGTAAGACAGATCTATTCTTTTTTATAGCAATCTATGTAATGTTCTCCACCAATATCATAACTCAAATACATCAATTCTTCTTTGATCTTACTTATTCGCTGTCCAGCTTTTGCATACATATAAAATTATTGAAAATACAATGACTTGGGTTAGATGCACCTTAGCTCTAAAAATGACGTCTCTGCTTTTTAGCACTTTAAAGAGTTCATTTTCAGCAGATTTGCTCAAAGCAGCACATTGTTTAATTTCCTGACTGCTGCTTCCATGGATGTTGATGCTGGATAAAAGTAAAATGAAATTCTTGACAATTTCAATATTTTCTCCACTTAGGATGATGTATCTTACTGATCCAGTTATAAGGATTTTTTTTTTTTTTTTTTCTTTTCTTTTCTTACTGTTGAGGTGTATGCACACTGAAGGCTATAGTCTTTGATCTTCATCACTAAGTGCTTCAAGTACTCTTTGATTTCAGCAAGTAAGATTTTCCCTTCTGCATATCACAGGTTGTTAATGAGAATTTCTCTAATCCTACTGCCACATTCTTTCATATAGACAAGATTCTCACATTATTTGTTCAGCATATATGGAATATGTGTGTGTAAGATACAACCCTGTTACATACCTCCCCTGACTTTAAACCCACAGTATCGCCTTGTTGTTTTAAAATGACTCCTTCGTGATCTGTTTACAGTTTCCTCATAAACACCATTTAGTGTTCTGGAAATTCCACTCTTCTCAACATCATTCATAGTGTGTTGCTATCTGCACACTTTAATGCCTTTTTATAGTTGATAGAACACTGATTAACTTCTTTTTGGTATTCTCTGCTTTCAAACAAGATCCATCTAATGTGAGTAATGATATGCCCTGTTCCACATCCTGTTCCGAATTGACATTGATCTTCTGGCAGTTCTGTCAATGTCTTCCTGCATTCTTGCCTTATCTTCAGCTAAATTTTACTTACATATGATATTAATGTTATTACCTGATAAAGTCCACATTGTCTTAGATCACCTTTGTTTGGAATGGGTTTGAAAATGGATCTCTTCTGCTTGGTTGCTAAGATAGCTCTCTTCTAAATTTCTTGGCATAGATGAGTGAGCACTTCCAGTATTGCACCCATTTCGAAAACAGCTCTTCAATTCCTGGAGCTTTATTTTTTGCCAATGTCTTCAGTACAACCTAGACTTCTTCTTCAATACTATCGGTTCTTGATCATATGCCACCTCCTGAAATGGTTTAATGTAGTCCAATTCCTTTTGGTATGTTTATTTTTTGAATACCTTCCATCTTCTTTTGTTGCTTCTAGTGTCATTCAATATTTTGCCCACACAATCTTCTTCTTCAATTCTTTAAGTTTGTTCTGCTTTAGCAATTCCAAGTGTTTTTCTTTTTTTTTATTTTGGTTTTTAATCTCAATGTCTTCTCCATTTCATTATAATCCTTAATTCTGTATTCTCAATCCACCCTTTGAAATCTTCTGTTCAGCTCTTTTTATTTCATTATTTTTTTTCTTTCCCAAACCTTCTTATTTATTTATTTAGAGGCAAATATTTGAAATACAAAATAAATAATTTTATATAAACAATACTGACAAATGATAGGTAAGCTTTAAGGGGAGTCTGTAAAATCCAGTGATCATATACTTCCACATGTTGTTGCTGTTAGTGCTGTTGAGTTGGACCCAACTCATAGCGACCCCTCCTTGGGTTT
>NW_006922260.1:710663-712686 GCF_000298275.1 Orycteropus afer afer | reverse complement strand
TTCCTGGCTTTTATCCCCTTTTTACTGCTTTCCCTTCCTGCTGTTTTGGGCAGGCCTGGGTTTCCTCTCCTCACCTAATTCCTTCGGCTGATTGCTCTTCTCTCTGGCTTCCTGGCTTTGAAACCCCTTTCTGCTGCTCTTCTCACCTGCTGCTTTGGCCGTCCCTGAGTTGTCTCTCCTCACCTGTAACCTTGGGGCTAATTTCCAAGCAAAAAAACAAACTAACAAACTCACTGGCATTGAGGCAAATCCAACTCATAGCAACCCCTTCTTGGGTTTCCAAGGCAGTATCATTATGGAAGTAGATTTTCCAGTCCTCCTTCTGATGGGTGAATGGTGGATTTGTACCACCAAGCTTCTGGTTAGCAGTCAAATGCCTTAGGCACTATACCACAGAACTCACATATTACTAAGTATTTTATATATTTGTTAGTTATCATAAATGGTATTGCTTTCCTTATTTCTTTTTCAGAAATCTCTTTGCTTGTGTAGAGGAATACAACTGATTTTTATTTTTATTTATTTATATATTTTTATGTTGAACATGTATCCTGCCACTATGGTAAATCTTTCAATATGTTCCAGCAGTTTTCTTGCTGAGTCTCTTGACTTTTCTATAATTAGGATCATATCATCTGCAAGTAGGGATAGTTTTACTTCTTCCTTACTACTTTGGATGCCTTTGGTTTACCTTTCTTGCCTTATTGCCTTGGCTAAGACTTCCAATGCAATCAATGTTAGATAGAAGTGGAGATAGAGGACATCCTTGCTGGTTGCCATTTGGAAGGGGAATGATTTCAGTCTCTCTCCATTGAGAATAATTTTGGCTGTTGGTTTTGTATATACACCCTCTATTACCTTTAGGAAATTCTCCTCTATTCCCATTTTGCTAAGAGTGTTTATCAGGAATGGGTGTCTTTTCTGTATCTATTGATACCATGTGATTTTTCTTTATTTTGCTTATATGATGGATTGTTTTTCTAACTTGGAACCATTCTTGCATACCTGGTATTAATTCCACTTGGTTATGATGTATTATTATTATTTTTATTTATTTATTTATTTTTGAAAATTTGTTAGATTGTGTTGAAGATTTTTGCATCTGTATTCATGAGGGATATTAGTCTGTAGTTTTCCTTTCCAGTGGTGTCTTTCCCTGGTTTGGGTATCAGGGTTATGCTTATTTCATACAATGAATTTGGGAGGATTCCATCCTTTTTATGTTCTGGAATAGAATGAGTAGGATTGGTGTCAACTCTTCTCTGAATGATTATAGAATTCTCCAGTGAAATAATGTAGGCCAGGATTTTTTTTTTGTAATTTTTTTATGACCTGTTCAATTTCTTCTTTTGTTTTGGGTCTGTTCAAGTTGTTTACCTCAGTCTGTGTTATTTTAGGAAAGTACTGTGTTTGTGGCACTCTGTCCATTGCCTCTAGGTCTTTTAATTTGTTGGAGTACAGTTCTTCATAATATGCTGATATTATCTTTTTTATTTGTTGGTTTTGTTTTGATGCCACCCCTCTCATTTCTTATTTGTGTTATTTGCATCTTCTCCTTCTTTTCCATTGTTTACTTTGCCAGTGATTTGTCAATTTTATTAATCTTTTCCAAGAACCAACTTCTAGTCTTGACTTTTTTTTTTCATTTATTTCTCCTTGAATCTTTATTATATCTTTTCTTCTGATGACTGTAGGCTTTTTTCTTTTCTTTTCTTTTTGCTGCTCTTTTTCTAGTTATTGAAGATGTTGAGTGAAGGTGTTGATTTTCACTCTTCTTTTTTTGATGTGGGCTTCTTTTGCTATAAATTGTCCTCTGATCACAGCATTTTCTGTGCCACAGAGATTTGGTATGTTGTGTTTTCATTCTCATTTGATTCAAGAAATGTTTTAATTTCATTTTTAATTTCTTCTAAAACCAGTCCTTTTTGAGGAGAGTGTTATTCAGCTTTCATGAATTTGCTCTTTTTCCATCATAGTGGCTAAAGCACTTGACTGCTAACCAGAAGGCTGGTGGTTCAAACCC
>NW_006922260.1:708127-710563 GCF_000298275.1 Orycteropus afer afer | reverse complement strand
GTATGGATATTATCCTATCACTGACAGCATTGTACTTCAGCACAGATCTTGAAACCTCCTTTGTGATGATGAATGCCACACCATTCCTGTTCAAACTGTCTTCGTCCTATGCTTAATAATAACTAATTATCTTCTTTGGTTTATACATATATATAAATATAAATATATATATATATATACACATACATACACATACATACGTATGGACATACATATGGTTAAGGTTGTGTCCATTTGGCTGGGACTGGTTGTTTTGTGTGCCTGGGCAGCTGGATGTAGTTATTCCCCATGATGAGACTGATAATCAATGGTTTGGTAATCCAATCCATAGTGAAATCTACTGGAGCAGCTGAGGATATTGTCTGTCTCCTGTATATAACAAGCAGTTTGAGGAATGTCTCTAGCTTTTGGCACAATTGAATCCTGCATATAGCTGAGTTGTTATTCAGCAGCCTACCAGGTTGTCTGCTGATCATGGGGCTCTGAACTGACTTGTATCAATGGTTTGCTGTGTGGTTTGGTAATATGGAGACTGTGTTTTTTCATTTGTCAACCTTGGGTTTGTCAGCTTAAGGAGCCAGTAGCTACATGAGTGAAGAAAGCATCCAGCTTCAGTGGACAAGACATAGAGCTGAAGCCTAAGGTTGAGGGGATCTCATCTAGCTCCTAGAGCCTTGCACTTTGAACTTGGACTTATAACCTCCAAAACCTTAAGGGAATAAACTTGTGCATTAAAGTCATCCATTTTTGATATTTCTGTTTGATCAGTTTGAAGTAACCAAAACAATACATATATATTGCTTTCAATGTATCTAGGAATTTAGCCTCCCCTACCCTCCGATCCCTGGTAACCAACTGTGATAGTTGGAGCTGTGTGTCAACTTGGGTGGACAATTCTGTGTGGTTTAAGCTGTTGTGATGTGGTTACTCCCATAATGAGATCAGACGAATATGTTTGGAGCAGCCAATCCATTGAAAGGGAGTTACCCTAGAGGCGTGACATGCTTCCAGTATATTTATGTACATTCTGGGAAAAGAGACACTCTTCTGTGGATTGGGATTTTGTTGTGCTGCTTACAACTAACCGTGAGCGAACAATCCACCATTCGGCCTGGAGATTTTGGATTTGTCATTCACTGGAGTCAGCAGCCTGTATACTGTCTTCCAACCTTGAGCTCTTCAGCCCCTGCAGCTGTGAAAGTCAGGAAAGGCCTCCAGCTTGACGTTTTATCCGAGAACTGTGGACTTGCCAGCTTCTACGTTTTTGAGCCATTTTCCTAAGATAAATTTTTCTTTCTCCCTCTATATAAGCTTTACTGATTTTGTTTATGTAGAGAACCCAGTCTAACACACCAACAAAGAAAGATTTCTTCTATGTATAAACCTTTCCCTTGACTTTTTCCAATACTGAACTAGTACAATATTTGTCATTCTGTTATTGACTTATTTCACTCAGCATGATGTCTTCCAAGTTCATCAAAGTCATGAGGTGTTTTCCAAATTCTACATTACTTTTTTAGGGTTGCATAGTATTTCATAATTGTATGTACCACAGTTTGTTTATACATTCCTTGATTGATGGACACTTGGGTTGTTTCCATCTCTTTGGTATTGTGAATACTGCTGTGATGAATATGAGTGTGCATATATCTGTTTCTGTCTTGCCTTTCCCTTCTTTAGGATATATACCTAGTAAGGAAGGTTGGGCAATCCTACTTCCATAGTGATACTGCCTCAGAAACCCAAGGAGGGGTCGCTATGACTCAGGTTTGACTCCACATCATATAACAACAACAACAACAATGGTATTGCTGGATCAAATGGTATTTCTATTTCCAACTTTTTAAGTAATCTCCATACTGCTTTCCACAGTGGTTGTATTTTACCGTCCCAACAGCAGTGTATGACAGTAACACTCTCTCCACATTCTCAACAGCATTTGTTATTTTCTGTCTTGTTGAAATTTACTATTAATGCTGGGGTGAGGTGGTATATCATGGTTGCTTTGATTTGCATGTGAATTTCATCTTTGGTGAAATATCTGTTCATATCTTCTGCATATTTTTAAATTGGATTGTTTGTCTTTTTGTTCTTGAGGTGTTGGAGTTCTATATACATTTTAGAGATAAGTCCTTTGTCCAATATGCCATTGCTAAATATTCTTCCCATCCTGTAGTTTCTTTTATTCTTCTTTTAGAGAAGCCTCTTTATGCACATAAGAATTTCTACAAGGTCCAAATCACCTAGTTATCTCCTACTGTTTGTGCATCTTGGGGGATGATTAGTTAAGCCATAAATTAGGAATCCTAAATTTGTCCCTATTTTTTCCTTGATAAACTTTGTAGTTTTAAGTTTCACATTTAAGTCTTTATGTATTAGATTGCGTTCTTTAGAAAAGCAAAACCAGTAAAGCTTATATATATATATATATATATA
>NW_006922260.1:701822-703607 GCF_000298275.1 Orycteropus afer afer | reverse complement strand
GGTTCAAACCCACCAGCCACTCCTCGGAAGGAAGGTTGGGCAATCCTACTTCTGTAGTGATACTGCCTCGGAAACCCAAGGAGGGGTCGCTATGAGTCACGGCTGACTCGACGGCACATAACAACAACAACTTCCTAGTTTTGATTTCTAATTTTATTAGCACTGTTATCTGAGAAGATGCTGTTTTGGTTACCATGTGCCACTCTGACAAGAATATACCATAAATGGGATGTCTTTAACAAACAGGAGTTTATTCTTACACTTTGGAGTCTTTAAGTCTGAGTTCAAAGTGCCAAGCTCAAGGGGCTCAGTGAAAGCCCCTCAACCTTGGGTTGCAATTCTGCCTCTTGCTCCCAGCCCACTTAAGCTGGAGGCTTTTCTTCACTCAGGTGCTGGCTCCTGAGGCTGACAAACCCAAGGTTGACAGGTAGAAAGGCACAGTCCTGATGTTACCAAACCATACAGCAGGCAATTAATTCAAGTCTCTTGCAAGTCCCAAGGTCAGCAGATCATGGCAGGCAGCTGAACAATGACACAGCTACATGCAGGGTTCAAGTGTGCCATAGGTTAGAAACTGTTTTCCAAGACTTCTCCTTATATATAGGGAACAGATCCCATCCCTAAGGCAGCTACTCAGCTGTTCACAGTAGATTATTCCATGGAGTTGATCACCAGTCTCATCATGGGGAACACTACCCCTAGCTTCCCACCCATTCAACCAGACTCAGGCAAGATGAAACATAAACTTAACCACCACAGATGCTTTGTAGTATCTCAATTTTTTTTTTTTTTTTTTTTAAGTTTTGAGGTTTTAAAGAATAACCTAGAATTTGCAAGACACTGCATAATGTGGATGAAGTTTGAGGACATTACACAGAGTGAAATAAGTTAATCACAGAAGGACAAATATTGTATTAGTCCATTGTTGTAAAAGTCAGGGAAAGGTTTATCTACGGAAGGAAATTTTCTTTATTGGTTACCAGGCGTGGGAGGGTAGGGTAGGGAACACAGTTAGATAGGTAGAGATAAGTATTGATTTGGGTGAAGAGAAGGACAATGTACCACATGTGAATGATCAACATGGTGGCATAGAGGAAGAGGAAGACATAGAGAGGTACATGGGAGGTACAGACAAAAAAGATGAACCCATTTGCACATACAGTATTTCACTGCCAGTGAAGGCAAAGATGGGTATATGGGTGGATAGATGGGTGGACAGGCTGAACTATTAGGTATGTCTATGAAGCTAGGAGTGTACCCAAGACTATGTATAGGGTTGGCAGTCAATGGTCCTATAAGTGTCTTTGTATGATTTGAATTCCCAGGTGTATAGTAGAGCTGACAAGGGACAAGGTTGTAGTCACGTCTTGGTCATAGCCAGCTACCCAGAGATTAGTTTGAACCTGTGGGCTCGGGACCATAGTCACAGCGGACAACAAGCTCAATTGCCATTACATACTACATAAAAAATTGTTCCACCTTGTACTTTGCGAGTAGTGACTGGGATCTTAAAAGCTTGCAAGTAGCCATCCAGATGCAACGATGGGTCTGTCCTCATCCAGAGCAAAGAAGAATGAAGAAAACCAAAGATTCATGGAAATAATTAGTCCTAGTGACTGGTACACCATGCAAACCTCAGCCTATATGACTATGAGACAAGAAGAACTAGATGGTGCCCAGCTAACACTGTCAACCACTCGAAGGGAGATTCATGTCAGAGATCCTCGATACAGTGGGAGAGCAATGTGGAACAAAACTCAAAATCATTTGGGGGAAAAAAAAAAA
>NW_006922260.1:700683-701722 GCF_000298275.1 Orycteropus afer afer | reverse complement strand
CAGACAGTTGTAGCACAACAGAATCCCGATCCACAGAAGAATGTCTCTTATCCCAGAATGTCCATAGATATACTGGAAGCAGGCCACACCCCTAAGGAAACTCCCTTTCAATAGATTGCCTGCTCAAAACATAATCATCTGATCTCATCATGGCAATAACCACATAGAATTGTGGTCCAGCCAAGTTGACACACTGCTCCAACTATCACACTTTAATAAATCTGAAGTTAGTTTCTCTGCATGGTGTGAGGTATGTATTTGTTTCAGTTTTCTGCAAATGGATATCCAGTTATGCCAGCATCACTTGTTAGAGAGTCTCTCTCTTCCCAATTTAATAGATTTTGACCTTTTGTCACAGATCAGCTGACCATAGGTTTCTGGGTTCCCAACTCTGCTGCAAAGATTGATGTGTCTGTCATTTTACCAATACCAGACTGCTTTGAGTACTGTGGCTGTGCTGAGATCTGGAAGTGTGAGACCTCCTACATTGTTCTTCTTCAGTACTCCACTGTGTATCCAAGGCTCCCTTTCTTTCCATATAAAATTAGCTATTGGTTTTTCAATGTCTTCAAAGAATGTTGATGGAATCTGGAACAGGATGAAATTAAATATATAGATTGTTTTGGAGAGTATTGACATTTTCACAATGTTCAATCTTCCTTTCCGTGGACGTGGTATTTTCTTCCATTTATATAGATATTTTACCGTTTTTTGAAGTAGTGTTTTGTAGTTTTCTTTATATAGGTGTCTTGTGTTCCTGTTAAGATTCATGCTTAAGTTGTTCTTGTTGTTGTTAAGTGCTGTCGAGTCATTTCTGACTCATAGCGACCCCTTACACAGCAGAACGAAACACTGCCTGATCCCACGCCAGCCCCACAATCCCTGCTATACTTGAGACCATCATCACAGCCACCGTGTCAATCCATCTCACTAAAGACCTCCCCCTCTTTCATTGACCCTCTACCCTACCAAGCATGACATCCTTCTCCAGGGAATGGTCCCTTCTTACAACATGACCAAAATAGGTGAGACGAAGTCT
>NW_006922260.1:695998-700281 GCF_000298275.1 Orycteropus afer afer | reverse complement strand
AAAAAAAAAAAAAATGATGTTTGCTTTGTAGCCTAACATATGGTCAATCCTGGAGAATGTTCCATGTGTGCTGGACAAGAATGTATATTTTGCTGTTGTTGGGTGAAGAGCTCCGTACATGTCTATAAGGTCATGCTGATTGATCATATTGTTTAGTTTATCTGCATCTTTGTTGAGTTTCTTTCCAGTTGTTCTATCTTTTATTGAAAGTGGTGTATTAAAGTCTCCTCGTAGAGAGTGTATTGATAGGTCATATTTTCTTATCCAGTCTTCAACTCTCTGTCTCTTGAGTGGTGCATTTAATCCAACTACATTTAGTGTAATCATTGACAGGTATGAATTTATTGATGGCAGTTTATTTTATTTATTTATTTAGTGTTCTTTATTTCTTTGTTCCATATAATTTTCTCTGCAGAGCACATTTTATTTACGAGTCATGTTATTTCTTTCATTGCTATTGTTTTAGTATTTGCTAAATATTTGAATATTTGTGCTTGTCTTTTTTTAATTATTATTTTGATGTGAAGGTTTATTATTTTCCTTTGAGATTAGCCTATAATTTATAATTTTCTTCCCAAGTTAAAAAATTCTGTCCTATCCCACAGTTGTCTCAACTTCCTCACCATATGAAGTTTTGTAACTACACTGTTTATTCCCTCTTTTTGGTTTGTATTTGTCCTCATTTACCAATTATTGTCTCTGATTCCCTGTTTACAGTTTTGTATGCTTCTGTTACTTTGGATACTTCTATAACTGGCTTGGTTTCTGGAGTATGCCATCCTGTGTGTTTGTTTTCTGATGTTGTTTCTCTGGTTGAAGGACTCCCTTTAGCATCTTTTCTGAGGTTGGTGTGGTTTTAACTTTTTTTTTTTTTTTTTTAATTCTTGCTTATCTGGAAAACTCTTAATTTCACGCTCATTTTTCATAGAAAAGTTTACTCAGTATATAATTCTTGGCTGATTTTTTTTTTTTTCTTTCACTGTTTTGTATATGTCAATGTATTGTATTTGTATATGTATTTGCAATAATATATCAGAGAGTGTTTCACTGCTATTCATAAGATTTTCACTGGCCAATATTTTGAGAAGTGGATGGTCTCTTCCTTCCTCCAAATCTGTGTTAGTCCAGAAGCTCTGCAGAAACCCTTCAGCCATCCATGGGTGACCCTGCTGGTATTTGAAACACCAGTGTCATAGTCTCTAGCCTTACAGCAACATGCAAGCCACCACAGTACAACAAACTGAAAGATGAGTGGTGGTTTTATGTTATAATAAGTAATTATATTTTCAAAGTGGAATTACAGAAGTTTAAGATTACCCTGACTTTCTTTACACCTTAAATTTACTCTTCAAAACCACCTTATAAAATAGGGCATATTATGCTTTTCATTTTAAATGAGGTAACATAGTTAGATGAAAGGTTAGTATCTTACCTAATGCCGTAGAGCTGTAAATGGTGGAGCTTGCACTTGAACCCAAATGTAGCACTTAGAATGTCAGTCAATTCAAAATAAAATATAAAAAGGTGACACTGATATTATCCTTTCACACAAAGATTATTTCAGTATTCATATATATTTAAGTATTCAGTTTTGTGTGGAGGGAATTTATAGTTTGATTCAAGGGAAACAGATCTTTCCAAATTCAAAGTTATAGATGTGTCAAACAATAATGGATAACACAGTATACTCTCATTTTCTACAATTATTTATGAATTTTCTATATAAACTTTAAGACATATTTCTCAGTATATAAAGAAATTAACATGGTATGTTTCATGCAGTTGGTATAAAATTAATACTCCAAGTTAATTTGTAGGACAGAAAATAAACTTGTGTAATAGATATGGATAAAGTAACTTTAAAAAAAATTAGTCTATGATGTCAAGAGGAACTCTTCGTACTCCATTAAGAAAAAAAAAAAAAAAATGACAGAGATGAAATCAAGGCCTATTCAAAACCTGAGAGCTCCAACAAGTTTTGGTAAATCTCTATTCTCATTCTCTATGCATATCACCCAGTCACAAGGTCATTTTATTACTCTGCTAATAATAATTCCCCTAAAAAAATCATAAGAAGTAGATTTTTTAGAGTCAAAGTTTCCATGAACCAGTTTCTCTCTCTCATGTACCACCAGTAGTTAAAGGCTCTCCCTTGTAATAATCCTAAACTCTATTATGCACATTTTCCTAAGCACTTGAGTGTGTTTCAAGCATATGTGTACACACACATACACATATGCAAATACAAAGGATAACTAAGCTCACTTAACTATGTAGCCATTATGTTAACATTTTACATTTGGCATGCTAAAAATTAACTGTTTCCTACCAAGCCCTTCTCTCTCTTAAAGCATAAAGTACATCTCCTACTCCCTATACAATACCATGAAGCCTCAGAGAAATCAGACCATCACAGTCCACACAAAGAAGCAAGATAAAGTGGTAGAAACAATGGAAAATGTTACAGACCCAGAACACATCCCTGAGGAAGAAGCAGCATTGAAACTCTCTGATAAGGAATGAAAAAGAATTATATTTAGATATCTTCAAAGGATTGAGAGACAGACCAAAGAAAACACAGAAAAAACCTTAGAAGAATTTTGGAAGAAAACACAAGAACAAAATGAAAAGATAAATGAAAAATTAGAAAAGATTCTAAATCTACAGATAGAAATTCAGAAGATTAATATTAAATTGTCAGAAATAGATAACACATTGGAAGGGCAAAAAGGTAGAATTGATGCAATGGAAGACAAAATTAATGAAATTGGAGAAAAATAACTGAACACTTCTTTGGAAAGGGTCAGTCAGAAAAATAAATAAATAAATAAAAAATAATGAAGAAAGCCTAAGGTTCATGTGGGATACCATCAAGAGTAATAATCCATGTGTCATTAGAATTCCAGAACAGGAAGAGAAAATTAAAACTACTGAGAAATTTTCCAATATTTGCTAGAGGAGAACTTCCCTGATGTGATGAAAGAGGAAAACATACCCAATCATGAAGTCCAACAAATCCCACACAGGATAGACCCCAAAAGAAAATCACCAAGACACATCCACATCAAATTCATCAAAACCAAAGACAAAGACAAAATCATGAAATCAGCATGGGAAAAAGAAAAAGCTACCACAAAGGACAGTCAATAAAAATAAGCTCTGATTTCTCAGCAGAGACCATGCAAACGAGAAGGCAATGAGATGGTATATATACAACCCTGAAAGATAAAATTTTCAACTAAGAATTATATACCCAGCAAAATTGTCCCTCAAATATGATGGTGAAATTAAGAGATTTCCAGATAAGCTGAAACTAAGGGAATTTGTTAAAACCAGACTAACCTTACAAGACATGCTAAAGGGAGTCCTTTGAACAGAGAACCAAAAAATAGCATATAACAACCAACCATTAATACACAAGATGACATATCTCAGAAACCACAGGTATGGACACATCCAAAGTAAAATGAGCTTACAAGATTGTAAACAGGGAACCAGAGACATCAATTGCCAAGAAAGGGGGAAAAGACTGTGTAGTTATAGAACTTCTAATTGGTGAGGAAGTCAAGAGAGTTGCAAGACAGAATGGACTGTTCTAAACTCAGAGAGAAAATTATAAATCATGGGGTAATCTTAAAGAAAAATTATAAACCTTCATATCACAATTAAAGAAAAAGGACAAGCACAAATATTCAGCAAATGCTAAAACAACAGCAACATAGGAAATAATAGCAGCATTCATAAACATAATGAGCTCAGCACAGAAAATAATATGAAACAAAGAAACCAGGGAGACCATGAAAAAAACATATACCAAAATGACAGCAACCAATTTTCACGTGTCAATAATTAGACTGAATGTTAATGGATTAAATGCACCATTCAAGAGATGGAGAGTTGCAGATTGGATAAGAAAACAAAATGCATCAATATGCTACCTGAAAAAGACACACCTTTGAGATAAAGAGAAAAATAGATTAAAAATCAAAGGTTGGAAAAAGATATATCAAGGAAATGGCAACTGTAAGAGAGCAGGAGTGGCAATATTAATTTCTGATCAAATTGACTTTAAGACAAAAATCACCATATAAGACAAAGTAGGACATTATGTAATGATTAAAGGATAAATTCAACATGAAGTTATAACCATAATAAATATCTATGGACCTAAGGAAAGAGCCCCAAAATACATAAATCAGACTTTAGAAGAGTTGGAAAGGCAAATAGATGACTCCACAGTCATAGTGGGAGATTTTAATACACTACTTTCCTTGAAAGATAGA
>NW_006922260.1:688727-694129 GCF_000298275.1 Orycteropus afer afer | reverse complement strand
TAGAAGTCCTAGCTAGGGCCATAAGGCAAGAAAGGAAATCAAAGGCATCCAAATTGGTAAGGAAGAAGTCAAACTATCCCTGTTTGCTGATGATATGATCCTATACCTAGAAAATCCAAGAGAGTCAGTCAAAATCTAGTAGAACTAATTGAGAGATTTAGCATCATGACAGGATATAAGATCAACATGCAAAAATCAGTTGGATTCCTCTACATTAGCAAATAGATTGCAGAAGAAGGAATTAGGAATTCAATAC
This sequence comes from Orycteropus afer afer, assembly GCF_000298275.1. NCBI lineage: Eukaryota > Metazoa > Chordata > Mammalia > Tubulidentata > Orycteropodidae > Orycteropus > Orycteropus afer. The sequence goes on along the minus strand of NW_006922260.1, from coordinate 693,873 downwards.
CATTTACAAAAGCTACCAAAAAAATAAAATACGTGGGAATAAACCTTAACAGGGACTCAAAATACCTCTACAAAGAAAACTTTAAAAAACTACTTCAAGAAACTATAAGAGATCTACATAAATGGAAGAAAAAATCCCCTGCTTGTGGATAGGAAGATTGAACATTGTGAAAATGTCAGTTCTCCCCAAAGCAATCTATATATTCAATGGAATCCCAATCCAGATCTCATCAACATTCTTTAGGGATATGGAAAAACCAATCATTAACTTTACATGGAAAGGAAAGAGACCTTGGATAAGAAAAGCACTACTGAAGAAAAAGAACAAAGCAGGAGACCTCACACTGCTGGATCTCAAAACCTACTATACAGCCATAGTAGTCAAAACTGCCTAGCATTGGTTTAATGACTAATATATACACCGATGAAATAGAATTGAGAACCCAGAAATTGATCCATCAACCTATGGTCAGCTGATCTTTGACAAAGAGCCAAAATCCATTAAATGGGAAAGAGAATGTTTGTTTAATAAATGGTGCTGGCCAAATTGGTGATCCATTTGCAGAAAAATGAAACAAGATTTATACCTCACACCACACACAAAAACAAACTCCAGATGGATCAAAGACTTAAATGTGAAACCCAAAACTATAGAGTTCCTCAAGAAAAAAGTAGGGGCAAATTTAGGGGCCCTAATATATGGCATAAACAGACTCTCAAGCATAACTCAAAATGTACAAACAGCAGAAGAGAAACCAGATGATTGGGACATTCTACAAATTAAATTTTTATGTGCTTCCAAAGACTTCTCCAAAAGAGTCAAAAGAGAACCTACAGATTGTGTAAAAATATTTGGTAATGACATATTGGACAAAGGACTTATCTCCAGAATCTATAGAAAACTCCAACACTCAATAACCAAAAGGCAAACAATCCAATTAAAAAATGGGCAGAAGACTTGAACAGACACTTCACCAAGGAGGATATTCAAGCCACCAACAAACATATGAAGAAATGCTCGCAATCATTAGCTATCAGAGAGATGCAAATCAAAACAACAATGAAATACCATCTTGCTCCAGCACTAGTAGCAAATTTCAGTGAGACAGAAAATAACAAATGCTGGCAAGGATGTGGAGAGATTGGGACTCTCATACACTGCTGGTGGGCCTGTAAAATGGTACAACCATTGTGGAAAGCAGTATGGCAATTCCTTTGAAAATTGGAACTAGAAATACCATTTGATCCAGCTATTCAATTACTAGGTATATATCCTAAAGAAGTGAGAACCATGACAAGAACAGACACACGCACACCCATGTTCATCGTGACACTATTTACAATAGCCAAAAGATGAAAACAACCTAAGTGTCCATCAACTGAGGAATGGATATCCAAATTATGGTACATACACACAATGGAATACTATGCAACCCTAAAGAATAATGTAGAATCTGCAAAACACCACATAACGTGGATGAACTCGGAGGACATTATGCTGAGTGAAATAAGTCAATCACAAAAGGACAAATACTGAATTAGTCCGTTATTGTAAAAGTCAAGGAAAGGCTTATCTATGGAAGGACATTTTCTTTGTTGGTTATTGTGGTAGGAAGGTGGGGTAGAGAATACGGTTAGATAGACAGAGATAAGTTTTGATTTGGGTGAAGAGAAAGGCAATGTACCAAATGTCTGTGATCAGTAGAGTGGCATTGAGGAAGAGAAAGACAGAGAGGTATGTGGGAAGTACAGACAAGAAAGATGAACAATTTTGCACATATAGTATGACGTGGTCAGTGAAGGCAAACACAGGTATATGGATAGATAGATGGATGGACAGGCTGAATTATTAGCTATGTCTATGAAGTGGAGAGTGCACCCAAGAACATGTATAGGGTTGGCAGACAGTGATCCAATAACTTTATGTGTATGATCTGAATTCCCAGGTGTATAAGGCAGGTGACAAGGGGCAAGGTTGTAGTCACCGCTTGGGCACAACCAGCTACCCAGAGGGACTGAGTAGTTGAACTTATGGGCTCGGGACCATGGTCACAGAGGACATCAAGCTCAACTGGCATAACATACTACACAGAATATTGTTCTACCTCCTACTTTGGTGAGTAGTGATTGGGATCTTAAAAGCTTGCAAGCTGCCATCTAGATGCAATGATGGGTCTCTCCTCATCCAGAGCAAAGAAGAATGAAAAAAAAAAAAAAATCATGGAAACAATCATTCCTAGCGATTGGTATGCCATCCGATCTGCAGCCTATACAACTATGAGACTATAAGAACTAGGTGGTGCCAGGCTATTTCTGTCAACAACTTGGAAGAGGATCTATGTAGGAGATCCTGGATAGACAGGGAGAATAATGTGGAACAAAACTCAAAATCATTTGAAAATTTAAAAAAAAAAAAGGGAGGGGGCATATTTGTTGGCCCAAGGGAGCCTGGTGGAACCACTGGGACTATGGCTTCTAGCTGCCCTTTAGGTCTGGAATTGAACGCATACCTGTGGCTTCCAGCCAAACAATGGACAGGCTTATGAGTTGAACATTTACCTGAGGTGGGTACACTCCTTGGAGAGAACAAACATGGGAGAAAGAAGGGCTGATTATGCACAGGAAGATAGCTCAGGGGGCAGGAATGCATGGAGGGATGGACACAGGGAAAAGGTAACTGTTAGGAGAAAATTGGGAGGGGAGATGTTGCATTGTGGTAAATTGTAGTCAATGTCATGAGACAAAGTGTATGAGAATTGCTCTATGCAAAGTGTATTTGCTCTGTAACTTTTCACCCAAATCATAAATAAATAAATAGATAAAAAGAACATGGAAGGAATACACAGAGTCACTGTACCAAATAGAACTGGTAAATCTTCATCCATTTCAGGAGGTGGTTTTTATTAAAAAATCAGTGGTATTGATGGAAGAAGTGGAAGCTGCACTGAGGGATTGGAGAACAAACCCTACCTCACTGCCATAGAGTTGGATCTGACTCACAGTGACACCCCCCCCCCTTGTGTTTCCGAGGCAGTATCACTATGGACTTAGATTGCCCAACCTTCCTTCCAAAGAGTGGCTGGTGGGTTTGAACTGTCAACATTCTGGTTACCAGTCAAGTGTCTTAAGCGCTATGCCAACAGAGCTTCTTGGTGAAGAACAAGGCTCCAAGGATTGATGGAATACCGATTGAGATGTTTCAACTAACAGATGCCCCCTTGGAGGCATTCACTCAGCTATGCCAAGAGACATAGCTGGAAGACAGCTACTTGGCCATTGGACTGGAAGAAATTTATATTTGTACCCATTCCAAAGAAAGATGATCTCATCAAGTATGGAAATTATTGAACGATATCATTAATGTCACATGTAAGTGAACTCTTACTGAAGATAATTCAAAAAGGGTGGCTGCAGTATATTGACAGAGAACTTCCCAAAATGCAAGCTGGATTCAAGAGAAGTGGAATGAGGGATATCATTGCTGATGTTAGATGAATTTTGTCACAAATCAAAGAATACCAGAAAGATGTTTACTTGTGTTTTACTGACTATGCAAAACAATTTGATTGTGTGGATCATAACAAATTGTGGATATCATTGAGAAAAATGGGAATTCCAGAACACTTAAATGTACTCAGGAGGACCCTATACATAGACCAGGAGGCTGTTGTTCAAACAGAACAAGGGGACACTGCATGATTTAAAATCAAGAAGGGTTGTATCCATTCACCATGCTTATCAAATCTGTACACTGAGCAAATAATCTGAGAGGCTGGACTATAAGAAGTATGTGACATCAAGATTAGAGGAGGAAGCATTAACAACCTGCAATCAACTGATGACATCTTTGCTTGCTGAAAGTGAGGATGACTTGAAGCACTTACTGATGAAGATTGAAGAATTCAGTCTGCAGTTTGGTTTATATCTCAATGTAAAGAAAATATAAATCCTCACAACTGGACCTATAAGCAGCATCAAAATAAGTGGAGAAAGGACTGAAGTTGTCAAAGATTTCACATTGTTCGGTTTACAATTAATGCCAATAGCTGCAGCAGTCAGTACATCAGATGATGTATGTTGTAGTTGTTCTTCAGTGCCGTTGAGTCAATTCCAACTCATAGTGATCCCATGCACAGCAGAATGAAACACTGCCCAATCCTGCACCAGCTCCATGATCCCTGATATACTTTAACCCATCATCTAAGCCACCGTGTCAATCCATCTCGTTGAAGGTCTTCCCTTCTTTTGTCGACCCTCCACTCTACCAAGCATGACATCCTTCTCCAGGAAATGGTCTCCCTTCTCACAACATGACCAAAATAGGTGAGACCAAGTCTGGCCATTCTCGCTTGCAAGGAGCATTCTGGCTGCACTTCCTCCAGGACAGATCTGTTATTTCTTTTAACAGTCTGTGATACTTTCAGCATTCTTCGCCAGCACCACAAGTCAAAAGCATCAAGTCTTCTTAGGTCTTCCTTATTCATTGTCCAGCTCTCACATGCATACAAAGTGATTGGAAATATCATGGCTTGTGTCAGGTGGACCTTAATCCTCAAGGAGACATTATTACTACTCAGAACTTGAAACAGTTCCTTTGCAGTTGACCTTCCCAGTGCTACACATCGTCTCATGTCCTGACTGCTGCTTCCATTGGCATCGATTGTAGAACCAAGCAACGTGAATTCTTTGACAACCTCAATCTTCTCTCCAGTTATTATGATGCTGCTCATTGGTTCATTTGTGAGGATTTTTGTTTTATTTATATTGAGATGTAATCCATACTACACCTGGTATGGTTATATTCTTCAACCTTCATCAGTAAGTGCTTCAAGTCATCCTCATTTTCAGCAAACAAAGTTGTATTGTCTGCGTATCTCAAGTTGTTAATGATTCTTCCTCTAATCTTGATGCCCCATTTTTCTTCATATAGTCCAGCTTCTTGGATTATTTGCTCAGCATATAGATTGAATAAGTGTGGGGAAAGGATACAACCCTGATGCACCCCCTTCTTGATTTTAAATCATGTAGTGTCCCCATGTTATGTTCAAACGACAGCCTCCTGGTCAAGGTACAGATTCCTCATGAGTACAATCAAGTGCTCAGGAATTCCCATTCTTCTCAATGTTATCCATAATTTGTCATTATCC
>NW_006922260.1:678390-687782 GCF_000298275.1 Orycteropus afer afer | reverse complement strand
TCAAGTGCCTTAGCCACTATGCTACCAGAGTGTTCTTGATATCCTCCTACAATTTTTCTGGTTTTTGGTTGTTGGTGTTCAATGCATCAAATCTATTCTTTAGATGATCTCTAAAATCAGGAGGGATATATTCAAGATCATATTTTGGCTCTTGTGGACTTGCTTTAATTGTCTTTAACTTCAAGTTGAACTTGTATATGAGTAGTTGATGGTCTGTTCCATAATAAGCTCCTGGCCTGGTTTTGGCTGAAGGTATTGAGCTTTTCCACCACCTCTTGCCACAGATGTAGTCAATCTGATTTCTGTGTGTTCCATCTGGTAAAGTCCACATGTAGAGACACCATTTGTGATCTTGAAAAAAAGGTGTTTGCAATGAACAAGTCATTGGTCTTACAAAATTCTACCATATGAGTTCCAGCGTTACTTTTGTCACCAAGGCCAAATTTTCCAACTACTGGTGATTCTTCTTTGTTTCCAACTTTTGCATTCCAGTCACCGGTGATAATTAACACATCCCGATTGCATGCTCAGTCAATTTCAGACTGCAGAAGTTGATAAAAAATCTTCAGTTTCCTCATCTTTGGCTTTGGTGGTTGGTGCATAAATTTGAATAATAGTCGTATTAATGATTATTCCTTGTAGGCGTATGGATATTTTCCTGTCATTGACAGCATTGTACTTCAGCGCAGATCTTGAAACATCCTTTGTGATGACGAATGTCACACCATTCTTCTTCTAACTGTCATACCCGGCGTAGTAGATCACATGGTTGTCTGATTCAAGATGTCCAAAGCCAGTTCATTTCAGCTCACTAATGCCAAGATATTGATCTTTATGTGTTCCATTTCATTTTTGACAACTTCCAATTTTCCTAGATTCATACTTTGTACAGTCCATGTTCTGATGATTAAGGAATATCTTCGGCTGTTTCTCTTCAATTTGAGTGGTGCCACATCAGGAAATGGAGGTCTCAAAAACTTTATCTTAAACATATGAGTAAGGCTGGGTTTACTCAAATGATGTAGCTCTTTCCCAGTCCTATTTTGAGAGCCTTCTAACCTATCCAGACTATTCATAAAGTTGCGTGGTAATGTATCAAACAGTGTTTCTTTGCTATTCATAAGTTTTTCCCTGGGCAGTTCTTTGAGAAGTGGACAGCTTCTTCCTTCTTCCTAGTTTGTCTCAGTCTGTAAGCTGGGCTGATATCTGTGTACCATGTGCATCCCACTGGGTTTGAAACACCAGTGGTTCAGCCTCAAAACTCACATCGACACATCACCATGGTAGGACAAACTTACAGACAGTTTTGTCTCCCTGTTGGAAACCTCTCATACCCCAGATGATGTATAACACTGGGAAAATTGGCTGAAAAGGCCTTCTTTCAAGTACTGAAGAGCAAAGACATCTTCTTGAGGACTAAGGTGCCCCTGATACATGTCATGGTATTTTCAATGGTCTCATATGCATGTGAGAGCTGGGCAATGAATAAGGAAGACTGAAGAAGAATTGATGCTTTTGAGTTGTAGTGCTGGTGAAGAATGCTGAAAGTACCATGGACTGCTAAAAGAACTAACAGGTCTGTTCTGGAGAAAGGGCAGTTGGAATGCTTCTTGGAAGCTGGAATGACCAGACTTTGTTTCACATACTTTTGTCATATTGTTAGAAGTGACCATTCACTGAAGGATGTTATGCTTGGTAAGGTGGAGAGTCAATGAAAGAGGGAAAGGCCCTCAATAAGATGATTGACATGGAGGCAGCAGTGATGGTCTCAAGTATAGCAAGCATCATGGAGCTGGTTCAGGACCAGTGGTGTTTTGTTCTGCTGTGCATAGAGTCTCTATGAGTCAGAGATGACTTGACAGCACCTAACAACAACATATAGGTAAATTACAAAGAATAATAACATAAAACATCCAAACTCTGAAAGCCCTTGCCCCCAAGTTTTTAATCACTTCCCATCTGAATCTACAAATCAATCATTTTCATAAATATATTTCAAAAATTTAACAAAGAATGTTCTTATACATGTATGATAAATAGAAAGATATCTATCTTGATGTTTGAATACTGACAACTTTCAAATTCCCATATCTCTTCTTTCTTTATCCTCTTATAAGGTCAAATTGATTAAAAAAAAAACAAAAAACAAACTCACACATGCTTTTGATTCCTTCTCCTCATTGGAAATCTCAAGCGATCCAAACCCTAGCTGTATGAAACCAATTCCACCACATAGACCATAGCAACTTTGTACATATCCTTATAAGTAATATATGCAAAGATACATTTGTGCTGTAGTTAATAGAAATCTTGATGGAACACCTTAGGATATTCCCAGAAAAGGAGATGGGAATCCTCTAAGAAACTGCTATAAAGCTATCTATCACTCACCTCTCCTTGGGAAACTGTCTTGAGATAGTTTCCAGTGAGTTACGGAACTTCTTGCTTCACCATCTGTTTATATCCTCCCACTCTTCAAATGTGCAGCTGCAAAATATAAGAACACCTAGGCTGCAGTTGAGAGTTGGCTCCTCAGCAATGGGATAACCTGCATTGTAGTCATCTGACCTGATTTATTTCAGCGTTACCTTTTAGTTTGTGGGAAAGTGTCAGAAAGTTCAGACACAACTATGTATTATTCTTTTTGTTGTCTATGTAAATTATCTAAAAGTAAAAATGATTCGTGTATCTTTACCGGTAGACATAGTCATGGCTTGGCATTGACTTGTTTCTTGCTTATGAGTTTGAGCATAATCATATGGATGCTTAGGAGGGCACCCCACCCTAGCTTTACCTGCTAATCAATATAAAAACCCAAACCATTTGTATCCCCATGTTTTTACTTCACTTGCAATAAACCTAGACACTTGTCTTTGGAGAATCCTTTTGTGGTTTATTATGTGAATAATTTATCATACTGTGATGGCTTATATTGCTATGATGCTGGAAGCTATACCAACAGTATTTCAAATAAAAGCAGAATCACATATAGTGGAAATGTTTTAGCAGAACTTTCAGTCTAATATACATCACAGGAAGGCTTTGCAAACTACTTCCAAAAATTAGCCAAAGAAAACCCTATGAATCACAGAATATTGTCCAAGACTTTGATTCATTTACATTGTACATGTCATCAGAAGGGATAGATTGCTGGAGAAAACTCTCATAGTTGGTCGGGAAGAGGATCAGTGAAAATGACCTCACCCTCAATGAGATGGACAGACACAGTGAATGGCCACAACAATGAATGCAAACATAGCAAAGATTATGACAACAGTGGAGGACAGGAAAATGTGCTGTTGTGCATGGATTGCCACAATTCAAGCTTCCTCCATGGCAACTAACAACAAGCACAATGTGAACAATAAAGTTCATTTCCTATCCGTTTATACATTTGCATCGTTCATACTGACATTCATAAATTCCTGAGCAAAAGACTTCCCAATATCTAGCAGGTGAGCCAAACACATGTTTATTTTTGTGTGTGATCATTATTCTAAGAATAGAGAAAAGATGCCATTGTTTTCTCATTGTGATTGTTTGTGAAAAAATACCATTCCATTGATAGTATTTTAATATTCCCAGTATTCTACATATTTGGCTACTCTTGGAACTGGAAGGGTCTGCTTTTTAATATAATTTATTTTAAATTACTGTAAAGCTCAAAAAATTCCAATATGTGATTGCTAGACATTATAAAGTATTGCATTTTTACATTTATTATTTATACAATAATAGATTTTACAAATATTGACATGATTATATCATGGAGTATATGGATACATCTAGTTTAATTTTTCCCATTTTGATATCCTGTTATTCTAACAACATATATTGAATATCTCTTTTACCTTTACTGATCTTTAATGTGTCATTTTATTGATGCATATTTGTTTTTATATGTCATTGCATCTATTTCTGGTGCCACAATTCTGTTCCAATTGTCTATTTATCTATTTATTCACTACAGTAATGAAAATCTTAATTAATTAGAAAAACTTCAGAAATTTTATTAAGGCAGAATTGGTACATCTGAATGCTAATTACCTCTAATCCATCATAGTGCACAAAAAACAGATTTTTTTTTTTTCCTCTCCCCCGACACACAATCCACATGGTGGTTACCCATCATCCAACCATTACCTGAAAAGTTAGTGATTCAAACCTACCAGGCACTCCATAGTCTGCTCCTATGCAGATCTACTGCTTTAGAAACTCTATGGGACAATTCTACTCTGTCCTATAGGGTTGTTATGAGTCATTGTCATTTGACTTCAACACATTTTTTTTTCAGTTTTATCATGCATAAATGCTAACATAATTGGAAAAATTGCATATGATATATTGCCTTGAATACTTTGTTTTAATCCAGATAATATCCAGTAAATTGTTGGATGTACTTGCTGGGAAAGCCTAAATTTAGAGGAAGAAAAAAATAAATCATTAAAGTAAAAAAAAAAAATCATGAGCATGGATGAACTGATTTGTGAAAGAAAAACAGAAACTATGGTTTTATGCTGCAGAGGTGCTTCTTGATTCACCTCTCAATTTACCTCTACCTCCATTGATTTCCACCTGTGGGTGAGAAATTTGAAGCATTATCAGTTTTACACCTTAAATGCCTACTTTTCATTGTTTTTCTGTATCAAAGTTTTGACTCTATACCTTGAGCTAACTCAGTAAAATGTGCAATCCAGAGGTGGGGAGAAACAAGCACTCTACAACTGTTCTAAAGCCACGGGAGATAGATGTCAGTAGATAAATGCCCAGCTTCCTCCTTCTCCAGTGGACAATTCTGAATGTTTGATTCTTTGTCAAATGGCTTATTTTTGTAACTTATAAGTGATTAGGTTTAGAACACATTCTACCCATTTTTCTAGGGATTTCTAATGGGAATAAGTCTCAATTAACTGCAGTGGGAACTTTCTCATGAACACATTTCTAATTGACTTTTTTCATTTCCTTTTGTTACTCTAGGAGCTCTGCTGACATAGTGCCTAAGTCATTTGACTGCTAACCAAAAGGCTGGTGGTTCAAACCCACCAGCCACTCCTTGGAAGGAAGATAGGGCAATCTACCTCTGTAGTGATACCACCTCTTCAAGTTTGATCTGACTTGACTGCAGTCAGGTTTTTTTTTTCTTTTTTTCTTACTCTGTTGTTCACTTAGTAGTGTCCCTTCTCAAAATGGGTGTTGGAATCCTAACACCTATTGCTGTAAATATAATCCTGTTTAGAAACAGAGATGTATTTTTTATGTTAATGAGATCATATTAGGATAACCAAAGAAAACAAAACCCATTGCCTTTGAATACATTGTAATGCGTAGTTCCCTTATAGGACAGAGGAAACTACCCAAAGGATTGCCAAGGTCTTATAGCTTTACAGAAGTCAACTGTTTCAACTTTTCCCCACAGAACAGTTGTAAGTTCAAAAAACTGACCTTTTGATTAGCAGCTAAACACTTTCTCACTGATCCACCAAGGCTCCTTATATCAGTGTGAGATGTATCTTACACCTAATCTCTTAATTCACTGCCATTGACTCATAGAGAAGTAGATTGCCCAACCTTCCTTCCAAGGAGTGACTGGTGGGTTTGAACTACCAGCCTTCTGGTTAGCAGTCAAATGGCTTAGGCACTATGCCACCAGAGCTCCCACACCTAATCACTTGTAAGTTATAAAAATAGACCATTAAATACAGAAGCAAACAAACACTGGATTATGGATAGATGTCAAGGAACTGAGAAGCACTGGGCTACAGAAGCTGAGCCAAGGGTGTTATCCTGGAGCCAATAGAGAGCTCTCCCCATAACCAGTGCCTTAAGTCTGGATTTATACCTCCCTGATTTTTCTGTTCTTTAAAGTCACCTCAAAACAACAACAAAAAAAAAAAAAAAAAAAAAAAAAAAAAAAAAAAAAACTACACTTACTGCCATCAAGTGGATTACAATTCATAACGACCCCCATTGGATTTCTAAGCTGTAAATCTTTACAGAAGCTTACTGTCCTATCTTTTTTTCTCAGAGCAGCTTATGAGTTTGAACCACTGACCTCTTGGTTAACAGCCAAATGCCTTAAACACTACACCACCTGAACTTCTTTTTAAAGTCACCTACTTTTATTATTTCTGTTTCAGTAGCACCAGGTATCTAAGGTAGTCTCTTCACTCTCTCTCTCTTTTAAGTCCTAGAGTCAATTATGGATTTGTTTCTCAATAAGTCTTGTCCTAAGGTCTGCTTTGGTGAGAATTCAAAGCAGTTCAAAAAAAAAGGGATAGCAGTGGTACATTGACAAGGAACTATCAGAAATTCAAGTCAGATTCAGAAGAGGACTTGGAACAAGATATATCATGGTTGATGTCAGATAGATCTAGGCTGAAAGCAGAGAATACCAGAAAGATGTTTACCTAAATTTTGACTATGCAAAGCCATTCACCTGTGTGCATCACAACAAAATATGGATAACATTTTAAAGAATGGGAAATCCAGAACACTGAATTGTACTCATGAGAAGCTTGTACATGAGCTAGAAGCAATTGTTTCCTGATTCAAGATCAGGAAAGGTGTTTCTCAAGTTTGACACTGTATCATTTCATCATACTTACTTAATCTATATGAGGAGCAAATAATCATGAGCTGGACTGCATGAAGAATGTGGGATCCAGATTGGAGAGAGTCATTAAAAATCTGCAATGTGCAGATGACACAATATGGCTTGCTGAAAGCAAAGAAGACTTGAAGCACTTACTGATGGATTCAAAGACTACAGCCATCAGTGTGGATTACATCTCAATATAAATAAAACAAAAATCCTCATATGTGTTCCTAAAAGCAAAATCATGATAAATGGAAAAAAGATTGAAGTTGTCAGAGATTTCCTTTTACTTGGATCCATGATCACAACCCATGGACTCACTAGTCAATAATTCAAACAATGGATTTCACTGGGCAAATCTGTTGCAAAAGACCTCTTTAAAGTGTTTAAGAGCAAAGATATTACTGTGAAAACTGAGCCTGACCCACCCAAATTATTTTCAATAGCCTCATAGTATGTCAGAGCTGGACAATGAATAAGGAAGACTGAAGAATAATAGATGTATTTGAATTGTAGTGTTTATGAAGAATATTGACTGTTCCATGGACAGCTAGAAGAATGAAGAAATCTATCTTGGAGGAAGTAGAGTTGGAATGCTCTTTGGGAGTGAGAATGCTCCAACTTTGTCTCTCATAATTTGGTCATGTTTTCAGAAGGGACCTATACCTGGAGAATGATATTATGCTAAGTACAGTAGAAGTTCAGTAAAAAAAAAAAAAAAAAAAAATTAAGGCCGTCTAAGAGAGGGATTTGTGTAGTAGTTGCAAAAATGGGCTCAAGCCTGGGGACAATTGTGAGGATGGTGCAGGACTGGGCAGTGTTTCATTTATTTGTATATAGGGTCTTTATGAGTTGATACCAATTTGATGGCAGCTAACAACAACAACAAAATAGGACATATGCCATCATAAAATCCATGATAACTTGACAGAAGAAATCAATATAGTCAGATATCTAAACAAGATACTAATGAGAGAGATTCAAACAGTTCACTGGAAAATGTAAATTTGATAACATGGCTAGAGATTGAATAACGTGATATAGCTAAGTAAACATGAGAGTTTCAACAAATGTTTAGAGAGAGCTTTTGTATATATATGGTCAATGAGAAAAAAAAAAAAAGAAGCTAACTTGTGAATTCAGATATTTAAAAGCTTTAATCTATAAATGGTCAAATGAAACAAAAATAAATAAATAAATACATAAAAACCTCACTGCCATCGAGTTGGATACGATTCAGAGCAACTCCTCCTTGGGTTTCTGAGGCAGTATGACTACAGAAGTAGATTGCCCAATCTGAGGAATGGCTGGTTGGTTTGAACTGTCAGCCTTCTGGTTAGTAGTCAAATGCCTTAGGCACTATTCCACTAGAGTTCCTAAATGGTCATATAAGAATAATTAAAATGCATAGACTCCAAATTATTTTGATAGTATCTAAGAATTATATAAGGAATGATAGTAATAATTGAAGATCAAAGTACTTAAGTAACAAAAAATTTATTTCTAACAAATTATTATTGAAACAACCATGGAAGCATTTTGTAGTGGTAAATTTGTCATGATAAAGTAAAACATAAACATTAACCATCAGCTTTCTTTAGTTTTCTCTATCAAATACAATAATCAGTAAATGAGAATACATAGAAAAAAAATATTTATAGATGAAAACTGAATTCCTCAAATATTTTTGAATAGTTTTTAATAACATTTGTAAATGTTTATGTAAAATTTAATTGTATTTAAATATAGAAAATTCCATGAAGAAAGTAGATTGTGGTCCTCAAATAATATATATTGCATATGGGGAAAGAAAAAAAGGCCTCACCTATTTTTTAACTTATTAGTGATTAAATATTACACTTGTTACTGAAAATAATTAGTAAGGCAGATTTTGAAAATAGTTCGTTTTTCCCAGTACATGTTTTACTCATAAACAGGTAGAATCCAGTTTTTTTAAAAAAAAATCACAATAATATACACAAGTTATCTTTTCTGTTTTTCCTGTCAAAATTATCAATGGATTAATGGCCTTAGAATTATTAGAATTTAAATAATTTTTGTACAATATGAACTGAAATGGCTTTTTTTTTTTTTTTTTTTTTTTAATGAAGTTGAATTTTGTTCCACATTGTTCTTCCACTCTATCCAGGATCTGCTACATAGATCTCCCTCCTAGTAGTTGACAATGGTAGTTAGGAACCTTCTGGTTCTTCTAGTCTCATCATTGTATAGGCTGAAGATTTCATGGTATACCAGTCACATGGGCTAATTATTACCATGAATCTTTGGTTTTCTTCATTCTTCTTTGCTCTGGATGAGGAAAGACCCATTGATGCAACTAGATGGCTGCTTGCAAGCTTTTGAGAACCCAGTCACTACTCACCAAAGTAGGATGTGGAACAATGTTTTGTAGTATGTTATGCCAGTTGGGCTTTATGTCCCCTGAAACTATGGTCCAGAGCCCACAAGTCCAAATATTTGCTCCCTTTGGGTAGATGGCTGTGGTCAAGGTGACTACAACCTTGTCCCTTGTCAGCTCTACTATATACCTGGGGATCCTTACAGACAATACCAATGCACTTTTAGAAACATTGTCTGTGAAATGGCTCCTACTTTTTTAAGCTAGACATATCTAAGTAAATCTCCCATGTATCTGCCATACATTTAAGTGCCTTAGGTATAGTGAACAGTAAATTTATTCCTCATGAAATGCCTATTTTTATAAAATTAACAGTTTAAATTTTGCTTTATAATCATTGTAATCACTTTCAATCTGTTATATATATATATATTCTCA